>NC_059363.1:39090781-39390781 GCF_019703515.2 Myxocyprinus asiaticus | reverse complement strand
TGTAAATGCACTCAGTGACCTGTAGGAATTGTGCCTTTTAATACTGTCTTACAGAATGTCAAACCTCTCACCAGCGACTGGGTATAAATAGTGTCCAGTTCATATCAGTCAGTAGGTCTATTTGTGGGACTCTCAGCATTGGTAATGTTTGCTTGGGCAAAAGTGGGTCAATAGTACTACAAGCTTGAAAGTGTCCTCCTGAATTCCACATCATGCCCATGAATCCTGTAAACATTTCCACCATTCAACTGTTCCTGCTGAGCTGACTGTATAAACACCTTGTTTATTACAGATCATTTAAGGGCAGGTACCTCTAGGAAACCTGGAGCATAGAAAGCTGAAAATCTGTAAATACAGAATAGTGTTCTGGATAGGAGTGGAAGCCTTGAGGGAATGACTAAGTCAAGATGACTAATTTACCCCAGCAGTTTAATTTGGCAACTTTTCACCTCTAAATTTGTTGTGACTTCACAGGTTATCTTATAAAGATACCTGCATTATTGTCTCTTTCAACCAAGAGTATATTTGATTGATCACACAATAATAAAAGATTGTTAGTGGTGCTTGCTAAGGTAAGGATCACTATTATTATATGTTCTAAACACCTAAGCTTAAATTTTCTTTTTTGGTACTCATTCCACACATCCTGTTTATGTGTTTATGCTACAGACATGAATCATACTGCCAGTCATGTAGCTTGTTGAGTGGAGGTGTGCTATTAATTTTCTAAGCAATCAAACTAAAGGCTTTTTTTTTTTTTTTTTTTTTACACCAAATGTAAATTTTCAATTTAATGCTGCGATAAAGATGTTGCATACACACCTGGAGCAAACGTTTGCATGGCGACATGTTTGTGTGTGTTGATTTGTTTTTTCTTCGACTGGCTATGAAATGCTCTGACCAACAATATATGAGCTTTGGATCTTGTGTCAGGAGCTGCTGCAGTAACCAGAACCAGCGCAACTGGTGCGGCTAAAGCACAGATAGTTGTTTTCCTGGACTGAATCAACAAATATTTTCTAATATAGGTTATTATAACATGTAAATTATATTGCTGGATCTCTGCCTTTAAAATGCATCCCCTTTAAAAACTTTCTGATGTCTACACAATGTATTTCCTTTTGCTGCATTTTTGCCTTTGCATTTAATCTTATGTGAGTTCTTCTCACAATATAATATATATTGCAGCATATTTGACTTTTTAATCACTTTTTTAATAAACAGTTCTATGAATCTTATGTGTTTTTTTCTTCTCCAAATATATTAATATGATTGCTGTGACAGTGTACTCTGTATATTTCTTTGTATCAACATGTGTTTGTATATCAAACAGCTGTTCTGTTTTTAACAGTTTAAAGTAACTAATAATGGGTCAGACTGAAGATGGGTTTTGTTGGTTGAGATCTGTGTATTATTGCTTGCATTATTATACAGACTTTGAGCGTTTAGGTGTCATTTTTAATTCGTACAATGCAGTGTTTTGAACAGATGTCAATGACAAATAATCAGCATTGTTCTAATTGATAACAATTGATTGTTTGTTCTGTTAATAGTATTTTTTTTACACTCAATTATTTCTAATCACCCCGCAGACTGTATTTTCATAATACTGACAGTCAACTCGATCATCTCGCTAGAGAACTCGCTTGCTTTTCTTTCGTATTATGATAGACCTTTTTCAAACTCCGGGTTTTGGAACGCGGAAGTAAACGTTTGCAGGGTAAACTTTGACAGCGTTGAATGGGAGATCTCAGCAAATATTATTTTCACTTACCCATTTGCTTTAAGACCAAAATAAAAAAAATCCACTTTTACGTTTTAATGACTTTCCAGAAGAGGAAAAAAATAGAGAACGGTGGATTAAGACTGTAAAATGGGAAAAGATGCCAAATTTACTGTCACTCTCTCAGCAGCGGTAATAGAACCCCCTCGCAACTGTGGTAATTCGTTTTTTAAAACTAATTCCAGGGTAATATAACACAAAGCATAATGTTATAAATTTACATTCAATATTTAAAAAATTTATAATATATATATATATATATATATATATATATATATATATATATATATATATATATATATATATAAAAACATAAAAAACATTTATATTTACGCTGCTAAATAAGGCGGAAACGCATCATCACAGTCTGTGAAAAAGGTCTATTCCATGCTGTTTTGCAAGTAGTTCTTCTCAGCCGTGATAGGCAGAGGGTAGACCAGCTGAATGGTGCATTGTGCCACCTACCTTACCGGGGTAAAATTGCTTGTCTATTAGCACCACCTATTGTAAAGATATGAATGTGCTAACGGAGAAAATTCACCTTGCTTTTAACTTGAAAGGGCGATTCGTCAGCGATTTGTTTTGCATTATGGCATCGCCTCTGGTCTGAAAAGGTCTTAATGGTTTACACCAGATAGACAACGATACGGCTAAAATATTGAAGGAGGGACCTGAGCTATATCTAAGGACCATAATATCAGGGTGAACTCATGGTGGGCTCTTTTGACATGGACCAGTAAGCAAACACTTAGCAACAATCCACAACACCCTAGCATAGCACAGCATGCATTTTCTTAATAAAATCTATTTTATTTTGGTGCAACAGACCAATCAGTTAAAAGAAAGAAGATCAGCATTAATTTGTGTGCCACTGTTAAATGAAGACCACCATGTCTGAAATTTTACCTCCTCAGACAGCTAAGCTTGGATGAATTTTCCACACAAATGTATATCATTCGCATACTTGACCTCTGATCCCAAAAATGCTCTCTAAAATATTTGTTAAAGGAGAGAAACATGACAGCTGCATTGTAAACAGCACCGTAAACCTGACTTATTGCAATTTGTCATCTTCTATTTTAATCATAATGATTCTTGTTAAAGTGACCGAAGAACCAATGCTTCCTCAAATAGTCTGCTCGCACACATGTGTGAACCAAGTTCACACTGCTCAAAAGCAGATGTTGATATGGAAGAGAATGAATTCATAAGAGAATGAATGAAATGGAGGTTAATCAACATCCCTTGTGGATCCATGCTTTCCTGTGATTTAGCAGAAATGTTTAGCCTTTCAGAGAGGCACATTCATGGGGCCAAAAAGCCCTAAAAGTAAATGCCCAGTTGTTTGTAAAGAACAATGCATCAACCTGTGAAGTCTGATCACTGGCTCCAATAGTGAGTGAGTGTGTGTGTCGGTCTGTCTGTCTGCTGGCCCACATTAAAGGAAAGCAGAATTTCTGTGCTGCCACATTAGATTAAACCTCAACTGATGGTCTAAACATGGATGCATTTAAGTATTTACAACACACCTGACATACCCAAATACTGCAAAAGCTGACATAAATTTACAGCCAAATTAGGGGTGATAGCTTTGTTCTAAAACCTAGTCTTTTGCCTATCTAGACTATCTAACCAAAGGCGTCATACCCATTCAAACTGATGAGCCAAGTGGATTTTGAATGGTTTATTCAATGGTTAACTTCCAAAAAAAAGTATGTTCCTTCAATAGTTAAGTGGAATGATTATTGTAGTTAAAGAGTGTTTTTCTAAAACACTGTAGTAGAAATACCGCTATAGGCGATGGCTCGCACTCATGGGGAAGGTTGAGCACCCAAGTGATGTTAATAAAAGATATCAAATAAAAAAAAAAAAGTGTGGCTTCTATAAACTATTGTCTCTTCATTTTTAAAGAAAGCGACTTATCTTATTGTGTGCTATTTTAGTGTGAATTTTATTGTAGAGTCATGACACAGCTGCTCCTCCAGAAAAAATTGGTGCATGACGCCTCTGTATTGATCTATAGTTAAACATCATAGGTGCCTGTCTGTTAAGCATGTTTTATGCTTAGAGTATCATGATGTTAACTTAGTACATTGCTAATGTCAAATCTCATGTAAAGAGGTCAACCATTGTGGTGCATGGAATTGCTGCCTTCAGGCCAGGACTGGCCACCAGGAGAACCGGGAGAAATCCCAGTGACGTGGCCTGTCTTGTGACTGATTTGCCCCACTTGTTTTTATTATTATTTTATTGGCTATTTACAGTCAGCAATTAATTTTTAATTTGCTTTTAAACGGCATTCGGGAGTTTGCTGATTTATTTATTTATTTATTTTTTTAGCTTATTTTCAGAATACAGTCACGTTTTGGGACTTGCTGTTAAATATTTCTTTTTAGTTATTATTAGTTATCTTATAATACATTTATTATTAGATATTATAAAGATTTGATGCTGCCAAAGAAAAGCAGATGTTAATTAAAATGATCTGTAATTAAAAAAATAATAATAATAATTAAGGCCTTACATTGTTATAATGTTCAGTTTTAGATAGTTTTACAGCTAAAGAGCCAAGAGCAGTGTGTGCTATCTTTTGTTTTACCCAAATATTAGTTATTCAAGCAGGAAAAAGTTGATTCCAGACTTTATTAGCTTCAGTAGAACATGTACTTGCATGCACTCTCTAGAGGTAAACCCAGGTTTAATTCAATCAAAATAATTCAGTTACTTTAAGATGACATTTTGGCCCTCAACTTAAAATGAGTTTGACACCCCTACCCCTGTTTTAGTTTGATTTTAGCCAGTTGAACAATTGTTTATATTAAATATTTAGTTGGTTTTTTAGGATATGTTTAAAAATCAAGGATATATTTATTGAAAAGACAATATTTTACATACAGGATATGTTTGTTATGTGCTAATGACTAATGTTATAGGTGGCAGGGAGTTGGTATAAATATAAAAATTAGGCACAATAGAAATACAAACAAAATCAACAATGGTATCACTTTCCCAACATTTGTTAAATTATTCTTCAAGTAATATGAATTATGCTTTTTTTTATTTATTTATATTTTTAGATACATTACAGTAGGTTATCAGTGGTTTAACAAATTGCTTTCAATTTATCAGGTGGCCTGCATGAGTGCAAGTCTTCTGGCCAAATATTTTTCCTCAGTCTGGCCCTGGCTGCCTTTGTAGTACATTTTAGATCAGCTGTTTGTGAGGTTCCATTTAAGTTAGGATGCTGCTTTGACTTGTTAAATAATTCTCAAATTCCAATAAGCATACTCACTGATCTGTTTTTTAGTCAGACAATGTTGACTGTTACATGTGAAGGCTTGGCTCAGGTTTTCATGGTGAAAGTTGTAGATGGTCCTTCCCCAAAGGCGTAGTCTATCCTTCCATTATCAGATGAGAGAAGAGAGAGGAAGTGATTTGGACTGAATAGAGAGATAGAGGGAGGATTGACTTTGCTTATATATCTCTGTTGCACGTAGGCATTTAAAGGAGTAAATCATCCAAAAATGAAAATTATGTCATCATTTACTCACCCACATGACATTTTTTTTCTTTCTGTGGAACATTAAAATAAATTTTTAGCAGAATGTACAAGCTCGTCTTTTCTATACACTAAAAAAACACATAGTGACTAAAAAGCACTATAGTCGATATGAGGAACAGACCAAATATTTAAGTGATTATTCCCTGAAAATCCTCATCACCACCATAGCTCTTAGGTCTGATGCACACTAAAGACATGTCGTGCCAGATTTAGCATCAGTGATGCCAAACACCATTGGTTGTAATGTGTCTCTCGATACCAATCTTGATGTGCACAAGCTCAAATGAGATTTGAAAGCTATGGAGGAGAGGAAGATCTTCAGAAATATGAACTTTAATGGAGTTTATGAAGTAAGCTTCATGGAGTTATTTTTTCCACAATCCCCCTCCATCTGGTGGAATTAGCCTCTCTAGTCCCATTATTAAAATACACCTACTTTAGAATACAAGCAAAATCTGCACCAAATGTGTCTTGAAATTGCATGAAATGTAGTCATGTGTGTGTGCATCTCTGTATACTCTAAACACACGTGTGACCAAGCAGATGGGAGAGATCAAGCCGTGTTTACATGCAGTCAGCCAGTTCTGTAGCCTTGTTATTTATGTAATGCAATCTGTTCTTCCATATTAAGCTCCCTTCTCCACACGCACATGTACACACGCACACACAGACACACACACCCACACACACACACCACAGCAGACAATGACTTGTGTGCTGTCCAGGCAGACTAATGTCCTATTATGGTCAAGGATAAGTCTATCTTTCATGTCACACATACTTCAGCTAAAACTTCTTAATACATTTAAAAATAAAGTTTTACTGATGATCCACAGGACATTCAATTATGTAACTCAAGAATAGTTCCCTAAAAAAAAGAAAATTATGTCACCATCCACGCAACCTCTTGTCATTCCAAACATCTATGATTTTATGTCTTCTATAGAACAAGAAGTTATGTAGCAAAATGTCCAGTCTGCCCTTTTTTATGCAACGAAAGTGAATGAAAATGATGGATGGACTATGACAGATGTAGGATGTTTGTTTCTGCCTTACTTTACAAATGATTAAATATTGTAACAATTTTACATTTTTACATAATTTTTATGTAAAGCACTGATTCTCGGAGTACTTACTGTTAACACTTATTTACACTCATGACGTGTTCATTTTAATTTATTTATTTTATTTTTGTCATAATGTTTTGTCTTTTGACGAAAATATCATTTAGCGTAATTTAGTCAGCATTTCTTCAGGTCATATTTTATATATATATTTTTATTTTAGTAATTTCTAAGTAAAATAGTGAAATACCCCTAAAAAAAAATGACAATAATTATACAATGTTCTTAATACTTACTCCCCTTCTGCCCACAGCTTTGTATAATAATAACCTTATCCAACTTATTTTGCAACACGGAAGCAAGCGGCTGTGTTTCCTGAAAGTGTGACAGAGTTCTGCTGTCATTGACCGAAACGTAAATAATTAGAAGGATAATAAGACCAGAATTGAGTGATATGTGCTTATAAACTATTACATGACCACAGGATGTACAGCAGAATAATATGCCAATGTCAAATAACATTATGGTAAAAGATTAAGTAGATTATTCACTTGTTGTTGTGTGTTGTATTGAAGAGAAAATAATAAAATCTGCTTCTTACTTTACCGAGAGCGTGACGATGCAGTTTTTTAATGTCTCCATGTAAACCACCATTCATATTTATCTGCTAAACCTCAGATGTTGCCCTTATATATTAATTTATAAAGGCGATCAGTACTTTCTCTCTCATAAAAATTCATAATAATAATAATAATAATAATACATTTTATTTGTAATGTGCCTTTCTTGTACTCAAGGTGCTACAGTATATTACTATCACAATAACAACAATCACAAACAAATTAACAAATACAAACCTGATTAAAAAGGTAAGTTTTAAGCAGTTTCTTAAAACAATCAAATGAAGGAGCACTCCTAATGGAAACAGGTAGTGAGTTCCACAGCTTAGGAGCAATGGAAGAAAAGGCCCTACCACCCATGGTTTTCAATTTACAAAGAGGCTGATATAGAGAGATAGAACCAGCAGAACGAAGAGAACAGAAGTATACGATTGTAACCAAATCACGATGGCAAAATGCGATTAATGGTAAAACTATTTGAGCTGCAAACCAAATATGTTTTTGAAAATAGTTATTAATGTTAAAAATATGTTGACATATGTTCCCAGCCTGCAATATAAAGCAGTATAAATCATTATTTTTGTATCGCTAACATAGCTGGTGATGGCTTATACCGGAAGACCCTGCACTCTGACCCCGGCTTAGCTGGGATATGTGAAAAAAAGAATTTCACTGTATATGTGCAAATGTATGTGTGATAAATAAATATAATTATAAATTATTATTATTATTATTATAGAGTTTCACATTCAAGGGTATAATGGCGGAGCCCTAGTCACGCTGAAAAAAAAGGTGGATATATCAGAGATTCTTTTATTTACAGAGATAAACACCTCCACGGTTCTGTCATAGGAGAGAGTGTAATGGTCAACTAGCATGTTATGACAGTGAGTCACCATTTGTAGATAATATACAAATGAATGGGGAGAGCTGTAAAATGACACATACCTGTCGCAAAATCGTCCGTGACTTCTCTTATAAAAGAGAAAGTTATTGTAGTAAACTCCACACATGGGGGGGGGGTATGAGTGGGACATCATACCATCCTCCACATTGGCCAGCATGTGAGAAGGCATCCATGAAATTGTCAGGCTACACACTGTCAATAACACTCAGGCTAGAGGCCAAAATCAATAGACATACAGTACATATGCAGAAACACTGTACATTCACACAGTACCTTATGCATGGACATCAGTAAAGTATTAGTCCCTTGTGACTTTCAGCTAGTCAGGTATCACAAACATCTTTTTAGCCGCTGATTGTTATGAAAGTAGTGATTTGTCTCGTTTCCTCAGCTTTGCCATAATAACATACTCTCATAACGAAACCTTAAGCCAAATTTTTGCCTGCACCACCAAAACATCACCCATATTTTAAAGGTCTTTTTGGTGCTCTACTAAACTTATTTAGGAGGATTTTAATACTTTACCCAAGGCTCCATTTTAAAATTAAATTAATTTAAAATTGGAATCATTTTTTCATTGTTTTGTTATTTAATTCAAAATGTCTGAGTTGTGGCTTAAAAAAATTAGAAAAGCACCTTTATCAAAAATAATCATAAAAGTATTCCATGCTGATCGATCGTACGCTTCATTCCAGTTCTTCAGAGACTGCTTGATGGCTTTGTGTGTGGAACAGACCCAAATTTAAGTCTGTTTTCAATGATGACCATCAGCTCCATCCCACACTTATTCAAACATTAGAAAATTGCCACCTCATCAACAGTTACAACAGCTTTGACATCAGTACTGTCAAATGCAAATGGGTGTGGATGTATCTTTCTAAATGAGATACAGTATGACTGCCTTTTTCACTCTGTTCCTCATACAAAGCTATCATATGGCATAAGACAACTTGTAATTCAACATGAGTGGTTTGGAAAACTTTTATAGGGCTTTTTTAAAATATAAAATAATAATAATAATAAGTTTAATAAAACATATTGTAGTTAAGCAATATTGTGGATACTAAATGATACAGTAACATCCAAAAATTGCAGAGCCTATGACGGAATTCTCTGAACTGAGGAGGGATTGTTCTGTTTATGACATGGTGCAGGCAAAAGTTGTACAGGGATGTCTGCATTGTGAGACTGCCCTGGCCAATAATGGCAGATATTTGCCAAAGGTTTGACAGTAGTGGAGAGCTGCAAACTGTTTTATTTACAAATTAGTGGTAAGTTTGGTAACTATCCATCCTTGATAGTACATATGTGATGTAGTGTGTCCCAAATAATAGTGTTAGTATCATAGCCCAGATATTTCTTGTTTTGTTCTTTACAGATATTCCTCATTTAGTTCCCTATCTGTCACTCACTCGAAGTTGTGTCGATGTAGTGACACTAGGGGTCACTCTTGGGAGCCCCAAAAAAAGGCCAATGGGAATTGGCGAGTGGAATTTGCATGCCACTCCCCCCGGACATACGGGTATAAAAGGAGCTGGTATGCAACCACTCATTCAGATTTTCTCTTCGGAGCCGAGCGGTCGCATTCAGTGCACTGAATTCAATTCTCCCTTCCGTTCACCTCAAACTGCTGAATTTTTGGCGCATTTCAGCGGCTTCTCCCCCTCTGCACTCGTGGAGTGCAGAGAACGCCCCTGGGCGCTTTGGCAGAGCAAAACAAAGAGTATATTCTAAAAAGAGTATATTTTCATAAAAGAGTGGCACACACGGAACATCTTTTTAATGATGCCTTTCCGTTTGTGTGTTATTCCTGGTTGCGGTCGTTATATCTCAGCTTCTGATGGCCACGATCGCTGTCTTAAGTGTCTGGGCGCTGCACACACAGAGACATTGTTTGTGGATGGGTCTTGTCCTCATTGCGAGAACATGACCATGGCAACGTTGCAGCTCCCCACCTCGGTCCTTCTACCTACGGCTATGAGGCCGCGTCGGTTAGCACTGGGGGGCACCTTTTACTACCCGATCCCGATCTTTCAGCTCCCCCGCTCTCACTACCCTCGATGGTGGGGCGGCCAAGGGGTATTCGGTGATCCCCCAGGTGGATGAGGTGCTCGTGGTGCACTTGTGCCCACAGAGTGCTGCCACCTGGCGTGGGTGCCCGAAGCTCCCATCCAGGGCCTGTAGGTTTACGTCGTCTCTGACGACTAAGGCCCACAGTGCCGCTTGACAAGCCGCCTCCGCCCTGCACGCCATGGCTCTCCTGCAGGTACACCAAGCCAAGGCGCTAAAAGAGCTGCACGAGGGTAGTTCTGACCCGGGATTGATGCAGGAACTGTGCTCGGCAACCGACCTTGCTCTCCGGGTGACGAAGGTCACGGCACGGTCTCTCGGGCAGGCGATGTCCACCCTGGTGGTCCAGGAGCGCCACCTTTGGCTCAAACTGGTCGAGATGAGAGAGGCAGACAAGGCACGGTTCCTTGACGCTCCCATTTGCCAGGTTGGCCTGTTTGGCGACACCTTCGAGTTCATCCTAGTAGCACCCTACTAGCCCACCCAGACGTGGTTCTCTGACCTCATGCTCCTCGCGACAGCCCCCCCGGCGAATTCCCCTGAGGAAGGACCTTCTTTCTCAGGGACGGGGCACCATCTGGCACCCACGACCAGACCTCTGGAATCTCCACGTCTGGCCCTTGGACGGGACGCAGAAGACCTAAGTGGCCTACCACCCGCGGTGGTAGACACGATCACTCAGGCTAGGGCTCCCTCTACGAGGCGCCTGTATGCCTTGAAGTGGCGTCTGTTTGCTAAGTGGTGTCCTTCCCGACGCGAAGACCCCCAGAGATGCACAGTCGGATCGGTGCTTTCCTTCCTGCAGGAGAGGCTGAAGGGGTGGCTGTCCCCCTCCACCTTGAAGGTGTATGTAGCCGCCATTTTGGCACATCACGATGCAGTGGATGGTAAGTATTTGGGGAAGCACGACTTGATCATCAGGTTCCTGAGAGGCGCTAGGAGGTTGAATCCCTCCAGACTGCACCTCATCCCCTCGTGGGACCTCTCTGTAGTCCTTCGGGGAATTCGTCCAGAATCTTCCTTAGGCAGAGGCCCCTCTGCCCCCAGTCACCATGTTTGTAGAAACTCCTCCCCCTTGGGTAGGACCTACCATGCGACTTCTCCACATGACATACTTCTGACAAGACTCGGTAAGACCATGTGACATATTTCCACTCAAAATACCCCCCTCCCCTTCTCTGGGCGGGGTGTGGTCTCCGTGGTGTCTTCCCCTTGGAAGTGACACCCCCCCGATGTAGACATTTATGGCCCCCAGTCGGTTAACAAATTCCACTCTTTTTGGGGAGAAAAAAAGAGGAAAAGAGGCCACGGCTGGGCTAGCCTGTCCCTATTGTTGGCAGTCCACTTGTTCCCAAAGGACCGTTCGATGCTCATAAGAGCGTTGGGGGAGGTTACGTGATGGCCTGGTGCGCTGGCTACGAGGCACACAGCGGTCTGCCCATCTCGCACCACCAGTCCACGTAACACAGTTCAGCTAGTTGTGGCATTTTGTATAGGGACCCCTAGTGTCACTACATCGACACAACGTCGAGTGAGTGACAGATAGGGAACATCATGGTTACTTTTGTAACCTCCATTCCCTGATGGAGGGAATGAGACGTTGTGTCCCTCTTGCCACAATACTGAACTACCCGCTGAACCTTGTCTCGGCTCCTCAGCACAAAACCTGAATGAGTGGTTGCATACCAGCTCCTTTTATACACGTATGTCCGGGGGAGTGGCATGTAGATTCTGCTCGCCAATTCCCATTGGCCTTTTTTTGGGGCTCCCAAGAGTGACCCCTAGTGTCACTACATCGACACAACATCTCGTTCCCTCCATCAGGGAACAGAGGTTACGGAAGTAACCAGGACATTTTGAAATCCCATAATGAAATACACTGATTCTATTTGTTTTTTGTACGTCACTGTCTTTTTATTCCCCTCAGACATTGGTAAATATCATCTACAGTGACCTTGAACATCTACTGGGGCCCTCAAGAAAGGGTAACCTACGATATTAATCTAAAAAAGGGTAAGAGAGAGAGATAGAGGGAAAATGAAAAGATTCCATTCGGCCACTGTGAAAGAGGCAGTTTGTAATACCAGAGATTCCATTAGTCCCCCAGGTCTTGTCTCGAAGACATGGTGGAATGAATTCTTTGGGAAACATGTGAAAAGAATGTGAAAATATTCTTCATATGGTGGTGGGGGGGATGCAGAAAAGTGTATTTACATTACAGAAAGCCAAAGCTGTGCAAGGAAGATTAGATGTAGAGAGACACGCTTTTATGTATTACATCATTTACAACTAAAACCAACTCTCTTTAAAACTCACTTTTGGTGCCCCCCTGTGGGCATTTTACCTGGAAATTGAAGACTACATATCACTTCCCACTTCGGCCTCTGGGGGCAGTAGTTCGAATGTTGGTTAGCACAGACTTTTCAAAACTTTCTATATTTTTCCCCAATTTACAGTGATTTTTACAGATCAGTCGGTTCAAATCCCTAACTAAGTTTAGTGCAGATATAGAGGTTTCTCTAAATGCTGTGATAGCTAGAGGAAATGCCAAATAAAAAAGAGGGGTATGGAAGTGGCTGTGTTTGTACAGAAAATGTGATCGACGCCGCTGCTCTCACAAGTGAGAGACAATAAAACAAGAGAAAGGAATCGTTTGAGGTTTGTTTGTGTGTCAGAAATGCTCCTCCCTCTCCTCTCTACTGACCTACTTCCAGCACCTCACTGAATGATGCGATGTGGTTGTGGGCTGAATGAGAAATGGCAGCATCCCCCCTTCTCTCTCTCCACACACACACACACATACACACCGCCATTCTCCAGAGCAATTACAGGCTACCCTGCCTACTTGCTCTGCCCTATGGCGTATGTGTGTCAAAGACAGCATGGATATTATTATGCATTATTGTGTGCACAGAATTAGATTTGATTTTTGTTAATTTTTCAGTTTATCTACATATCCGAATCCATATTTACATCATTGGCTGTTTCATTCTCAATAATGTAACCTCTGTGCCATCATCAGGGGTCTCAGCAAAGGGAGTGTCTGCATGAATTGACTGTACAGAAATGTTGCACAGTGTCTTCCCAGCTGCAGTTAGCCAATGGTATCAACCAATTATGGTAACCTGCCAAAAATCCAGTTATTTTTGATATTGTAAACAATAATATTTTAATTTTGGCTCTCCTGCAGTGTAGTTTGTAATACTTATTTCTAATATTTTACCACTCAGTATTTTATGTTCTTGCCACATTCTACCATTTTCTTTTTATTTGCCAGTTTCAGATCTGCCTAAAATGCCAGCATTACAGTGTCTCTTGCAAATGAAACTGGTGTTTGGTTTGTACTGCTTATTGAAGCTGCCAATTTAGGACTTGTGAGTGGTCTGTTTCTAAAATTAGGGACTCGGATATACTTGTTGTCTTCTTGTTGTCGTGCTTCTGGGCCTTCCACATTCTCTCTCTATCCAGGGTAGATCCAGTTCGTTGTATTCTTTCAAGACAGTCATGGATGTAGTAGCTTTATCCTTCAAAAGAACAATAGACTGTTGAGATTCTACAAAGGTTTGTTTCTTTTTGTCCATTTTAAAACAAAAATTTGATCTGCAAGGGTAAAGTGAATTGCAAGAAATGCAAGTGTACTCAATACTTACAGTACTACAGTAAAAATACACTGTATTGCAATGTCCATATTAAAGTAGATACAAGTAGCACATCCGTTTTCAACTGTTTAACAAAAATAAATGTTTCTTGAGTACCAAATTAGCACATTAGAATAATTTCTTTTGGATTACGTAATTTTTTTTCATAGTAGACTTGTGTAATGACTGCTGAAAATGGAGCTTTGGCATCAATAGGTAAAATTTGTATTTAAAAATAATAAAACATATTTCAAACAGTAATAGTTTGCAGTATTACTAATGTTTAAGGTAGTGTTTTTGATCAATTTAATTCATCCAAGGTGAAAAACCCCCAACATAATTAAAATGTTCTTTTAAAAACAACTTTTGAAGGGTAGTGTTTTTCTGAGTGAAACAGGACTTTCAAGAAAAATTGTAGGGTGGTACTTGATTTTATCATTGGGAATTGATTGGATTTTTTGTTTTAATGAGTGGTGGTGGGTAAGAACAAGTTACCACTTTTTATTATTGTTATTTTTGATGGGCTTTTTGCTTTGTTACTCATCTGAAAATGTTGAGAGACAGGAAAGTGGATGGAGAGAAATCAGGAATGCGATCATGACATGACAGACAAGATTCCTACTTGCCACCCATAAGTACAAGTGCTCTTATGTGTCGTGACCATGTGCACTACCCGCTACACCACAGCTCTGACCAAATTACCACAGTTTTATTGTAGTAACAATAACTATGGTATTTTAAAAACTATGGTTACCATGGTAACTTGGGGTGTAACATTGCAGCTGATCAACAACACTGTGAATTTACTACAATCTCCTGATTTGTATCTTGGCAATAAACCGTGTTTAATAAAGCTGTTAAGATGCTGTAGGGGTAAGCGATTGGCTTGGATCCCCTATGAGAAAGGAATTAATGGAGATGAGATCTCTTGGAGATGAAGTAAACAAGACCTTACAACCCTGGAGCGATTACAGCTCACTGACATGAAAGGGAGATGCAGGATCGAGAAAGAGATAGCAGTGATACTCTGTGAGAGAGACTCAAGCTAGCATCCTAAAATGCAAGGGTAAAAAATACAGAACAAGGAGAGTTAAAAGTCGGAGACAGTAATTCCTAAGACTGAGAAAAGTTACTAAAGTAATTGGAAGCTAATTTCAGGTTTAATTTCAAAAGGGAGTAAAACAGTGTTTTAAATTAATCGAATTAAATTAAATGAAAAGACTTCAAACCATTTCATGGGATCTTTAAGGCTGTGCTCCTGACAGGAAGACTGTTCCAAACAATAGCATGCAAAAGTACTTCTTTCAAGATACCTTAGGCACTTTTCCACACAATTGTGGAACTAGTACCTGAACTAAAATCAGTTTGTTGTGGAACTCTACCTGTCCGATTAAATTCCAAGTGTCGTTTTTCCTTCAGAGACACAAAAGCAGGAACTTTACTTAAATAAGCTCCGACTTAAGCATGTGACGCTGTTGTGGCGGCGATGCCTGAACTTGATGCAACAACAGCCAAGACAACTCGCTACAAAACATAAACAATGGATGAGTCAGTTTATCTGCAGTCAATTTATTTAAGTCCTGGAGATTTATAGTTAAAAAAGGACTTAAATATTGATCTGTTTCCCACCAACACCTATCATATTTCTTCTGAAGGCATGGATTTAACTACTGGTGTCTGGATTACTTTTATGGTGTTTTTATATGTTTTTAAAACTTCAAGGTTCTCGTCACCATTCACTTGCATTGAAAGGACCTACAGAGATGAGATATTCTGCTAAAAATCTTTATTTGTGTTCTGCAGAAGACAGAAAGTCATACACTTCTGGGATGGCATGAGGGTGAGTAAAGATGAGAGAATTGTAATTTTTAGGTGAACTATCCCTTTAAAACAGACAATTAATAGTCAATCATGAAAGCCATAAAACAGACAGTTAATCTTTATAATCACATTTATTTGTAAGACAATAAACCGTCAGCCCAATTTCATAATCCTGACAGCCCTAGACAAATAGTTCTCATTGATCTCGTCTTTGAACACACATTAGGCATACATGAAATGAATCAAACCAAACTTTACCTCTCAACACGCAGTTAAAGGATCTCGGTGCTAAACTTCTCAGCCACAATACTACTTTAATAGTGAGTGAAATCTGAAAATCTAACAGCCAGTGGCTAATCAAAATTTTTTAGTCACATACATCGAAAAATGTCACATATACAAGTGATTTACTTGCATTATAGAGGATTGCACCTCAGGTAAAAGATTGATCTTGGAATTTTAAGAGAGAGAGCCATAGTGTTTATAGTCTTCAGGAAATCAACCTATGCATGGCTTACCTATAGCTTAATCTACACATAAATTGGGACAGGATTTCAACATAAAAAATATTATACTTCACCTAATGTGAAAAACACATAAATATAAAATAAATGTTTAGTCTTTGGCTTTATATTTCCTCTGGAGTGGAATGCTGACTTAATTGGCAATCAATGCATTTCCTTTCCCCCTCTCTTTTTCTTTCCTGTCTGTTAGTCTTCCTCACTAGTTTCCATTCATCCACACTGGTCTGCCTGCTTCCTTTGCCCCCACAGCTGTACATGTGTGTGTTAGAGAGAATGGAAGAGTGGCAGAACTCTTGGCCTACTTTTCCTGGCAGTGTTGAGTGTAAGGCGGGGTGAGTGATGAGAGAAAGCTGGCCTTGTTTGTCCAGACTCAAGCTCTGGCTAAGCCTGTATGTCTGTATGTGTGCATGTATGTGTGTAGGCTAAGTGGGGGCATTCAGTGGTGGTATTAATGGGTGTGTGATATCTCATACGGTGGTCCTATGGACAGCCAGATCTCCTTTCAGCTATTTTACAGGGGAATTTTGAACAGACTCAGAACCCTGTAGCACATATCTATAGACACTCATGAATAAAATGTTATACAGAATGTTATCAGGACTCAAAGTAATTGTGATCTGTTACAAGGGAATTGAAAGAATTAAATACCTGGATTGTTACATTCTCTGAAGAAAATGTGAGTGGTTCTTGCCTTTGTAAAAGTTGCAGCCGCAATGCTAGGGTGTTTTGGTAGGCATTGCTGTGTTTTTACATTTATTCATTTGGCAGATGATTTTATCAAAAACAACATACAGTGCTTCAACTATACATTTTATCTGTAAGTTCATTCCCTGAAAAATGAGCCTGTGACCTTGGCATTGCTAACGACATGCTACCAGTTGAACGTGTGGTTGCTAAGGTGTTATGAGTTGCATTTATGAGGGGTGTTATGAAAAGGGCTATGCGATAGTAGTGGATCCTTTTCACAGACTGTGATGATGTTTTTCCACCTTATTAAGCAGCTTAAATCTAGTATACTTTTTGTATTTACTATTTTTTAATTCGTGTAAATTTATTTTTACATTTGACTTTGAAATATGTTACCCTGGAATTAAATCAAATGAGTTACCACAGATGCGATGAGGTTTCTAATACAGTTGCTGAGAAAGTGACAGTAAGTTTGCCATCTTCTCTCTTCTGACTGTCGTAATCCATCGCTCTCTTTGTTTTCTTCATTTGGAAAGTTGTGAAAACATAAAAGTGGGGTTTTTCTTTTGATGTTAGAGCACATGGGTGAGCAAAAATCATTTTGCGTCTTCTCCAATTCACTCCCATTCATCACTATCGAAGTTTAGCCTGCAGTTGTTTCCTTCTACTGTATGTTCCAAAACCAAGATGTGTGAAAAGGGTCCATTGTGATGCTTGCCTTAGCAACAGTGCTGGGAAGGAACATTACATGTAATCTGCATGATGGAATCTGAGTACAAAAACTGAATGCTTGTAATTAGAGCTGCAACAACTAATCGATAATATTGATAATTATCGATAATGGAAATCATTGACAACTAATTTAATTATCGATTAGTTGGATATTTGCAGTAAGCATGGAGAAGTCTTGTCAGTGACGTCACTTCACAGCCAAGTGAAAAATGTGTTTCATTATGAAACTTGTTTGAAAAACAGACAAGTTGAAGCGGAAAAAACATGACCCAAGTTGTCCAGTGCACGAGAGAATTTTATAAACAATTCAAAGAAGATCCTAAGCCTACAGTTTAATGTGGAGGGGTTGCTGCGTCAGGTGCGTTGACAGAGTGCTTGTGCTGTTTGGTGCGCGAGAGTTGTTTCTCTCACTAACATTTTACTGCTATTTTATGCTTTATTGTGTTAACATGTTATGAATTCAAAATCAGCCACGTATTTCGCAAAACTGTATGTTCTAACCACAAGAGTCTCCGTTAAAGTCTTTTCAGCACGAGTGTGGATTTGCATATGGTTTACAGATGATTGTACTATATTAAACTGTATGTAATGCTGAATATAATGTATAATAATGCTAAGGGTCCTGATATTTGAAAGTCCTCCTGATAAAGCCACATGTAATGTCTGATTTCACTTGTAAATTTATACTATGGCAAACATTATTTTAATGGATAAGCATAAACAATTTTTTGAGAAGAATAGTTCAGAAACATGTAATTAGTGAAAATACTATTTTAAAAACTATAATATTAAAATACTTAAATGTATGTAATCAGTGACAGTGTACAAGCATATGTATCTAACATAATTATGTACTTTGTAGCTGGGCAGAATTATTAATATTTATATTCTCATGTCACTATTGTTCTCTGTTGGGCTGATTTTTGGTCCCACTCCATGCCCTATGGATCATTTTACTGTGACTCAAGATGGCGCAGAGTATAGCTGCTGCGTTGCGAGCTCCAACACAACATTGTAGTTTTTTGTTTGTTTTGTTTACAATTCTTATGTTTATTGTCTTGGATGTTGTCTGCCTTACTGTCTATGACAGACAAACACTTTTGGACATTGGTTCTGCAATTACACACCGTAAACCGGACTTCAAATTCATCAATGCTGACCCGCTGTTTACAAACACGGCAGTGGAGCCTTTTGTCTGGGCAGCCCGGCCGTGGAAACACAGAAGGAAAAGGGGAAATAGAGCCGCGTTCTCATTAGAGAAAGACGTCATGCAAATCGACCCCCGCTACCCAGTATTCTACTGGCAAATGTTTGGTCTCTGGACAACAAGCTCTGCGAGCTGAAAGCGTGGATCTCTTTCCAACGAGAGACGAGGGACTGCTGCATTATCTGCCTAACAGAAACTTGGATGTCTGCAGAGATTCCAGACTCAGCCATCGAACCCGTGGGGTTCTCCGTGCACCGAGCGGACAGAGCGAAAGACCTCTCAGGTAAAAGCAGAGGTGGTGGTGTATGATCAACAAATCCTGGTGTGATCAGAGGAACGTACATTCTATCAAGTCTTTCTGCTCTCCTGATCTGGAATTTCTCATGCTTCTGTGTCGACCATTCTGGCTACCGAGGGAATTCACAGCGGTCATTATCACTGCTGTGTACATCCCGCCACAAGCCGACACAGACCGGGCACTCAAGGAACTGTATGGGAGTATAAGCAAGCAGGAAACCGCGCACCCTGAGGCCGCGTTCATTGTGACCGGGGACTTTATCAAAGCCAATCTCAAATCAATCGCACCAAAATACCACCAACATATCAGTTTCAACACACGAGGGGACCGGGTTTTGGACCATTGCTACTCTCCCTTCCGGGATGGCTACAAATCCCTCCCCTGCCCACCATTTGGCAAATCTAACCACTGCCCGCTTACAGGCAGAAACTGAAACAGGAAGCACCCACCCTCAGAACGATCCAGTGCTGGTCGGCCAATCAGACTCTATGCTACAAGACTGTTTTGATCACGAGGACTGGGAGATGTTCCAGTCCGCCTCTGATGACGACATGAAGCTTTACGCTGATAGCGTAACACGTTTCATCAGAAAGGGCATAGAGGATATTGTTCTGACCAAAACAATATGGATCTACCACAACCAGAAACCTTGGATTAATAGCGATGTTCGCGCGGCACTTGATGCGCGGACCTTTGCTTTTAATTCCGGGAACGCGGAGGAAACAAGCCAGTTATGCCCTCCGCAAAACTATCAGAGCAGCAAAACGCCAGTACAGGAACAAGACTGAAGGACAGTTGAACACCACCAACTCTAGAAGCATGTGGCAGGGAATTAATATCATCACGGACTTTAAAGGGAATAAATACTCCGCTGTGAACTCCGCTTTCTCTCTCCCGGATGAGCTAAATACTTTTTATGCTCATTTCGAAAGAAATAACACCGCCCTCGCGGAGAGAGCTCTCACGGCAGTTTGCTTACCGCAACAACCATTCCACTGACGATGCCATTGCATCTACAATACACACTGCTCTCTCCCACCTGTAAAAAAGGAACACTTATGTGAGAGTGCTGTTTGTAGACTACAGCTCAGCATTCAACACCAAAGTGCCCTCCAAGCTTGATGTGAAATTCCGGGCTCTGGGCTTAAACAGCTCACTGTGCAGCTGGATCCTGGACTTCCTGTCAAGCAGATGCCAGGTGGTTAGAATGGGCAGTAACATCTCCTCATCACTGACCCTCAATACTGGAACCCCACAGGGCTGTGTTCTCAGCCCACTCCTGTATTCCCTGTACACACATGACTGTATGGCAACACATAGCTCCAATGCCATCATTAAGTTTGCTGATGATACGACAGTGGTAGGTCTGATCACTGACAATGATGAAACAGCCTACAGAGAAGAGGTGCACACTCTGACACACTGGTGTCAGGAGCACAACCTCTCCCTCAATGTCAGTAAGACAAAGGAGTTTGTGGTGGACTTCAGGAGAAGAGATAGAGAACACAGTCCCATCACCATCAATGGAGCGCCAGTGGAGAGAGCCAGCAGCTTCAAGTTCCTGGGTGTCCACATCACTGAGGAACTCACATGGTCCATCCACACTGAAGCCGTTGTAAAGAAGGCTCATCAGCGCCTCTTCTTCCTGAGACGGCTGAGGAAGTTTGGAATGAACCGCCACATTCTCACACGGTTCTAGACCTGCACTGTAGAGATCATCCTGACTGGCTGCATCTCCGCCTGGTACGGCAATAGCACCGCCCACAACCGCAAAGCCCTGCAAAGGGTGACGTGAACTGCCAGACACATCATCGGAGGTGACATATATACCAGGCGGTGTGTGAAAAAAGCTCGGAGGATCATCAGAGACTCCAGCCACCCGGGCCATGGGCTGTTCTCACTGCTACCATCAGGCAGGTGGTATCGCAGCATCAGGACCCGCACCAGCCGACTTCATGTTAGCTTCTTCCCCCAAGCAATCAGACTTTTGAACTCTTGATCTCCCACGATCAAAATACATCAGCACTGCACTTTATTATTATTACTACTCTTACTCTTATATCTCACACCGGACTGTCATAAATTATATTATTATTATATTATATTCTTTCTTAACAACACACTGGCAACTGACTATCAACTGACAGCCTGAATGTACTGTACATTTTATATATACCATATATACTATTTTTTATTGTATAATGTGTATTCTATATTGTGTGTATTGTATACTGTACATTGTATGTTATTGTATATTGTGTTGTGTGTAATTATGTGTATATTAGATTTTAAATTGTGTTGTGTAAATCTGATGTTTATTGTAAATTGGTATATGTTTCATCAGTGTCATGACTGCTATGTTGCTCGGAACTGCACCCAAGAATTTCACACACTATTGCTCTTGTGTATATGGTTGTGTGACAATAAAAGTGATTTGATTTTGATTTGAGCACAGTTTTACAAGGAACTGTTTCGCATATGTCCTGAAAATAATAATAATAAATTCAAACTTAACTTTTCATGATTCAGGCTTTGTTCAAAGTTTTGTGAGCGTATAGAATCGTGATTTCAGTAATGTAAATCAAACCAAATCCTTACGCTCTTTATCATGTTAGTTTTTTGAAAAATCAGATTTTAATAAAATACAAGAAATAAAATGTCATTTATCCGATTAATCAATTAATCATAGAAATAATCAAAGATTAATCGATTATCAAAATAATAGTTTAGTTGCAGCCCTAATTGTAATTGGATTATATTAAATTTGATAATGTGCATAATCAGATTAGTTTGTTTTTTTTATGGGTTACATGATTTCATTCTTGATTCTATAACCAATTAGCCAACAGCAATAACAAGTGTGTAATTTAAAGATTATGCTCATAAATTTTAAAAGATTGGTCAGAGAGTTAGAGCCTGAAATACTTGCAACAGACGTAGCCAGATAGCACTATGAAAACAGTGCTGTCCCATTCCTCTTTTGACCACAAGCAAAAATAACTTGACTTTCAAAGAGAGACTGGGGAAAATAAATGAGCAATGCAATCTTTGCCTTACAAATATTGTATTCATTGAAAAAGACTCCACATTCAGTCTTAAGGACTTGGAGGTTTTCTTTAGTTGTATATCTGTTAGGGCTGCAATGGTACACAAAATTCACAGTTTGGTACATACCTCAGTTTTGAGTTCACGGTTCGGTTTTGGTATAGCAGGGAAAACAAAGAATCTTTAAATTATTTATTTTGAAAATACAGTGGCTGTTGGGCAACAATTCTTATAATGAAGGCTCATTTATATATGACTGCACTATTTCTTCAACAAAATTGCAATACAAAACTTAAGAGCCTCTTATATGCACATTTTATACAAACAAATAAGGGAGGGGGGAGTGCAATTATAATAATTGTAACAAAATTAAGACATTAGCAGAAAAGTCTGTTCCATATTGTATATCAAATCTAAGCACGTTCAGCGGGAGACACGGATATAAACGCAAAAGTGAAAGCCACCGGGGCAACGCACACGTTGATGAAAGAACGGTCCGCAAAAACTTCACATGCATTTATCTGATCTGCAGTTTCTAGTGTACTGTGTGGTGCTCTGTTCTGTTAAGTTTTAATTCCGTGCAGTCCCGTGTTGCTCCCTTGATCTTTTTCATTTTTGTTCTATGCTGTTTGTGTTGTTCGTTATATGTTGTTTTAATATTGGTTTCACGCATGCTAAAATATGTAATCATTCGTTTGCCTGCATATACCGCACTGTATCTGTTTGGTTCCGCGCAGATACATGTACCATTGCAGCCCTGATATCTGTATACATGTTCTTTAAAAATAAAGTATTTTTAATAATTATCCTATGTATCTTCTAACCATGTGTGCATGAAGCTACCGGTCACGTTTTGCAGGCAGAACTGGAGACGATGACGTAGTTGAGAACCCAAGTGCAGTTTTATTAAAGTAAACGCAAAACCAAACTTCAAAACAAGGAACAGGAATTATAACGATGACTGAACTACACTGACAAAGACTACAACTAAGACATGACAAACTAAGCCTCAAACAGGAACACGGTAATCCACAAGAGAAAGACATAACAGTAAAACAACACTCGACAAGGAACAAGAGAACATGAGGGCTATAAATACACAGACAAAGGAAACATGTGACAAAGACAACCAATGACAACTAAACTAGTATCAAGATAACAAGACTTCTAAAACAAAAACCAATGACAAAACAGCACTAATAACAAGTTAACAAGACAATAAACCAATGAGAGCAAAACACATGAAGCAAGGGTGTCACATGACAAGACAAGGAAGTCACATGTTAACCAATGAACAGGAAGCAGTGAACTAAACTTCAAAATAAAAGACAAGATCTAAACAGTGCAAAACAGTAAACTAGATAAACCCACAAAGACTTACATAAACATAAACAGTCTTAAAGTACAAAAAGCCATATTGAAACATGAACAGACATAATGTTACACTACCAAAATGTATACACTGTGTTAAAAGCGCTTAATACAATCCACAAGTACACACACTTGGCATTTGGTTCTTGTTTAAAATTAACTTTGCATATTAATACACAAATAGATGCCAACTGTATTTGCACCCTGCATCGAAAATAATTTATTTTGATTTTAAGTTTACTAATATTTCATGAAAGGAGTGTTAATACTGTGTGTACTTAATATATTTAAAATTAATGATTAGATTTTCATATATATATGCAGTGAGTAATCCAAAAGTAAAAAGTGTAACCTTAAAGATTACGTTACTGATTTCAATTTAAATTGTGTAATTTGTAGTTCCAGATTACATTTCATAAGTAATCTACCTAGCACTGCTTAGCAATTACAACTAATTATAAGCTGGTGCTGTTTCATAAAGTGTTTCTGATTTAACGAGAAATATTGTGCTTTGGTTCTGAAGAGAAGAATTGGCATTACACTAATGCTGATGGTGTCACTCTGTATGTTCTGTGAAACCATGTCAGCACAGCACAAGCATGTGTATCCATGGAGACGTCTTTGAGGCAAAAATCTCAGCTATCCACAGCAGTGTGGAATTTCTCTCTCTCTCTCTCTCTCTCTCTCTCTCTCTCTCTCACACACACACACACACACACACACACACACACACACACACACACAGGCACGCATGCACACACACACACATGCACACCATCACACCTAGACATCTGTGCATGTCAGTAATATTAATGTCAAAATTAGACCACATCACATACATTGACATTTGTGCTCTCATTCAACATGATTACGGGGAAAGCTATGTTGAGAAAACACTAAATATTTTAACCTTCATGAAGAATTTACCACAGCTCTATTCTTAGAGGCTGCAGTAAAAAAAAAAAAAAAAAAAAAAACATTTACTTCAGAGCTGTACAAGCAAGCTGTATGAGGACAAAAAAATTTACACTTTGCATGAATGTAGAGGCATTAACAATGAACATCAGTGATGATGCGCAGATGTGAACATCTGATCAGAACTGGTAATAAATTATTAATGGGCGCAAGATGTTTATGGGATTATGGGAATCGTTCCAGTTCCACTTTTGGATAGTTCACCCAAAAATAATAATTCCCTCATTATTAACTCAAACTTATGCCATCTCAAACTTGAGATAAGTATGACTTTCTTTCTTCTGCAGAACACAAATTATATTATGAAGGATAAATTATGTATTTTTGTCCATGCAATGCAAGTCAATGGGGTTCAAAACTTGTAAGATCCAAAAAGAACAGAAAGGCAGAATAAACTTAATCTATACGACTCAAGTGTTTAATCATTTTCTTCTGAAGTGATACAGTTGGTTTGGTGAGAAACGGACAAAAATGTAACTTTGTTTTTCCACTGTAAATCTAGACATCTGCAGTCTCCTTGGCACGTTCATGAGTTTAGTGCGTTTACACTTCCTCACTCTTGACACATGCCCAGAGCACGTGTACATATTCAGGATGTGTCCAAAAGTTTGTGGACACTATGGGTCTGTTCAAAAACATAGTGGGTTGCCTCGCTGTCTTCTGCTTACATAGGCAGCTGTCTTCTATGGCAACATCCTTACTGAAATGATGCCTCATTAGAGACAGATTTGGAATGCTCTACAAAGGCGGTAGCTCCATGCATCATTCAAATAGTGCTCCTAATGCACAGCACACAAGACTGGACTCGCAACTGATTTCAATACAGGTGACGCACGCAAGAGAAAATATGTGATCCTCTAATGAGCATAAATACGCACAGCACACACACATTTGGGGTAAAATAGTCATTTTGTTTTTGGTTTTTTTCATATTAAACTGTTATTCATCTATACTTTTCAGTAGTGAATGGATTGGATTACAAGTATACAGTATTTATAATCAAAATTTATCTCGTTTCCTCCGCCATCTTGGATTTATTTTTCCACCGTGCTCGCCGTAAAATTGTTGTATCACCATTACTAGTAAATGTACCACATCTGCTATTCACACATGCAACGTCTTTCTGTCTCCTTTCCATTTTGCTGTCAGCACCAAAATGCCATTAAACTCTATAGTTATGTATTTTTAGTTATTTTATCCGGCAACTAATTTATTTATCAATTTGAATGAAGAGAAGCCCATTAAGCCTGGATTACATTACACTGCTTTTCAAATCTGAACAGAATCTAAAAATACTAGGTATCACACATTTACAGACTATGCAAATGGCTACAGACTGGGTGTCTCACACCAAATGACAAGGGATGATCCGGCTGTCAAGTCTATGTGATCTGATCACAAACTCACATAGAAACACACACCCACCTTCTAGGAGACGCATGACAGATGTAAACAAACACGTATGTACGGGAGCTGCCGTTGTTATTGCTGCTACTCTGTTCCATGTTGTAATTCTCGCAAAGGAAATGGGCCAAGTGCATTTGGGTGTGTTTGTGGGTGGAAGAAAAAAGTAAGACGAGTTGGAGGTAAGTGTCAGTAAAAGTTTTGCTCCACATTGAGTGCTTGTTCGCCATCCCCACTTCTTCGTGGTCCAGTTTAATAGCCTTGATGATTATTGATTCATTGTTGTTAATAATTTGATCGATTAAGCTTATCGATAATCGATTTTATTTCAGAACAAATGTAATCATGTCAGCAGACGTTGATAAGTCTCTATACAGTATTCCACTGTGGCATGTCACGTTTTATCCACATCACAGAAGAAGAACCACACTGTAATCAATGTTGGAGCATTTCTCTATAAATGAAAAACATGTTTTCTGCATACACCGTGATAGTGTGTTAAAGAACAACATGACAACAAACACTTTTGATCTGCCAGTCTCCGTGTTTCATCCTAACCCATAATTACGTCAGTGATTGCCGGGAAAGCATGATGGCACGTTAACCTGTAGTGTTGGGTAAGTTACTCTAAAAAAGTAATTAATTTCTAACTACTAATACATCTTTTACAGTGTAATTAGATTACTAATTACTCTGTCTGAAAAGTAATTGCATTCTTATTAATAATTACTTTCTAAAACCCTTATCAACCTCGACCAGATGAAAAATACAAGGACAGACATGAAACTGTTCTTTTAATTCTTTCAAATAAATCATGTGAAATTAATAAATTATTTATGAACTGGACAAATAATTTAAGGGGACAGCATTAAATTAGAAAAAATATATTTTGACATTAGATGTTACATTTCTGTTTTAAATTCACTATTGTTTTATATAGAATTGCTCTATAGTATATACCAGGGGTACTCAGTTAAAGTTTCAAGAGGTCCGGTCTCTACATTTCCTTCCCAGCAATGGTCTGAATAATAGTACTTGCTTACACAGTGTCATATGGCTATGAAATTATATAATATACACTACCGGTCAAAAGTTTTGAAACACTTGACCGAAATGTTTCCCATGATCTTAAAAATCTTTTGATCTAAAGGCGTATGCTTAAATGTTTGAAATTAGTTTTGTAGACAAAAATATAATTGTGCCACCATATTAATTTATTTCATTATAAATCTCAAATTTAATAAAAATAAATATATTAAAAAAAAAGTTTTTGAAATTGATGACTTGGACTAAATAATAAAGAAAAGCAGCCAATAAGTGCCCAGCATATAGATGGGAACTCCTTCAATACTGTTTAAAAAGCATCCCAGGGTGATACCTCAAGAAGTTGGTTGAGAAAATGTCAAGAGTACATTTCTGAAAATTCTAGGCAAAGGGTGACTACTATGAAGATGCAAAAATATAACATAGTTTTGAGTTATTTTGGATTTTGTTTAGTCACAACATAATTCCCATAGTTTTAATGACTTTACTATTATTCTAAAATGTGATAAGAAATTATAATAAAGAATGAGTAAGTGTTTCAAAACTTTTGACCAGTAGTGTATATTTTTGAATAGTTTTTATAACTTGCCACTTTGGCAGAAATAGTACTTCGTAAAAAAATTAAAATAAATTCTAAACAGTCAGGGAACACTGGGCAGGGAAGAGGACAAGTGGCATTCAACTGATCACAAAGTATAGTCAGGACATTACTGATGTGAAAAACAGCACCATCACTATTTCAAAAAAGTAATTTTTTATCAAACCTAGACAGGCCACATTTCCAGCAGCCATCTCTCCAACACCTTATCCTTGAGTAATCATGCTAAATTGCTAATTTGGTACTAGAAAATCACTTGTCATTATATCAAACACAGTTGAAAGCTATTTGGTTCATTAAATGAATCTCAACGTTGTCTTTGTGTTTGTTTTTGAGTTGCCAGAGTATGCAATAGACTGGCATGTCTTAAGGTCAATATTAGGTCAAAAATGGCAAAAAAGAAACAGCTTTCTCTAGAAACTTGTCAGTCAATCATTGTTTTGAGGAATGAAGGCTATACATTGCTCGAAATTGCCAAAGAAACTTAAGATTTCATACAAAGGTGTACACTACAGTCTTCAAAGACAAAGTATAAATGGCTCTAACAAGGACAGAAAGAGATGTGGAAGACCAGATGTACAACTAAACAAGAGGATAAGTACATCAGAGTCTTTAGTATGAGAAATAGACACCTCACATGTCCTCAGCTGACAGCTTCATTGAATTGTACCAGCTCAACATCAGTTTCATGTACAACAGTAAAGAGAAGACTCAGGGGTGCAGGCCTTATGGGAAGAATTGCAAAGAAAAAGCCACTTTTGAAACAGAAAAACTTTGTTTGTGGGCAAAGAAACACAAACATTGGGCAACAGATAATTGGAAAAGAGTGTTATGGATCTTAACCCCATTGAGCTTTTGTGGGATCAGATTGACTGTTAGGTGCGTGCGAAGTGCCCAACAAGACAGCCACATCTATGGCAAGTGCTACAGGAAGCGTGGGGTGAAATATCACCTGAGTATCTGGACAAATTGACAGCTAGAATGCCAAGGATCTGCAAAGCTGTCATTGCTGTACGTGGAGGATTTTTGGATGGGAGATCTCCTGGGGAAAACTAAAGTTGCTGCTGGAAGAGGTGTTAGGGAGGCCAGTAGGGGGTGCTCACCCTGTGGTCTGTGTGGGTGCTAATGCCCCAGCAGTTATACTGTAAAATATTATTATTCTCCCCTTTTCTCCCCAATTTGGAATGCCCAGTTCCCAATGCACTCTTAGTCCTTGTGGTGGTGTAGTAACTCGCCTCAATCCAGGTGGTGGAGGACGAATCTCAGTTGCCTCCATGTCTGAGACCATCAATCCACGCATTTTATCATGTGGCTTGTTGAGCGCGTTACTGCAGAGATGTAGCGCATGTGGAGGCTCACGCTATTCTCCGTGGCATCCACGATTAACCCAACGTGACTCTACCCACCCTAGCAACCAGGCCAATTGGTTGCTTAGGAAGCCTGACTGGAGTCACTCAGCACGCCCTGGATTCCAACGTGTGACTCCAGGTGTGGTAGTCAGCAGAAAATTATTTTTTAAATATTTGTCTTGTTTTAGTGTCAAAATATCTAAACATCCTTTAAACAAGATCAGTTGACATGAGAAACATAATTGTATATTAAGACTTGTATATAGAGAATAGGCTATATCTCCTTAGAATATATTTTATTATACTAAGACTACATTATTTATGGAAATGTCTTATTCTCACACCATTAAGAAATTATTTTTGATTGTAAGCATAAACCTAACCTAATTTATGCAATTTTGTTTTTCAGGTAATTTTTTTTAATCGTTTTTAGGATTTTTTATTTTTTTATAGATACTTAAAAGTTCAATTTTTTTTTCTGGAAAGAAAATCAAAGATAGTGATTAAGAAAAATATTTTTGCATTGTAAAACACTATCTGACGTGATTAGCCTTTTTCAAATAAATAAAACGTGCAATGTGTAAGCGTCATTCCACATCAGTCAGTCAAATGCGCATCACAGATTATTTTATTTATTTGTTGTCTTTTACATCAGAACGTGATAGAGCACAATTCCAAGCTGATGGCCTTTGGGAATCGAAAATATCACGAGCCAAAAAACCCTCGCTGTCAGTAAAAGTAAGTTTCCTCTGTATGATGCCACAGGAAAGTCTTCCAAAAGCAGCGCATCCATTAGCCTACCAATATTTCCTTTTTAAAGCTTTTTTGAATTTTAATGCATTTTCAATTAGTTATGTAAAATTTATATAACCTTATATTGGCTGGATAACAGTCACTTCTGATTCGAGTGCTTAACTATATAATTTTTTATTCCAAATGTGGGTTATTATATGAGAAGCAGAGTTCATAATCAGCCTTGAGAGTTCATTACTTGGCCAGTTGGACTCTCCAATTCACACACATCAGTAAAAGAGTCACAGACACAATTACGCACAATCAAGAGTGTGCGTACGTTGCGCACATTTTAACGACAGGTTCATTTTTTTATAAATCCTGATATGTACGTGGTAAATTGCGTACGCACATTTCAATGCCTATTTTGTGCATATGGAATGTTTATACATCAGGCCCCTGAGCTATCTACACCCCCAAACGTTTGGTGTATATCTCCGATCATTATAACAGGAGCACCGCTAGCGTACAGTGCTCTCCATCAGCGTGTCTCACGCCAGGGGCTGGATTAAACCTATTCGGAGTCCGGTTCAACAGGGTGGGCCAGACTTGTGATTGGGTGGGCAAGGCCCTTCCTGGACCCCACATGATTGTGTTGCCATGACCTGGGGCCAGATGTATAAATAGCCTCTTTTCCACCATCGGGCCGAACTGTTCTTGTTTTGAAACCGTTCTATTCTGCGCCGATCCGGGCCAGGAAGCCACAGTTACGGATTTTTTTCCCACTGTGGTGCTGATAACAGACTTCGAATGTACACAAAAAATACGTCAGTCGTTACGTTGGTAACGCAAGTGTTTAAGGACCATGTGAGAAGTGTGTTTACTTTGCCCAAATAGTGCGCTTGGCCAGCTACAGAGAAAAAACGAGTAACCTTTGCAGCTGACCAATCGTGAGTCACGATGTCACTACAGGCATTCCACCAGCACAGTTGAGCACGGTTGTCTAACCGTGCTGAGAATTCCGGGCTGAGAACGGTTTCTAATCGTGCTGTGCCGAATCGTGCCCAGGTGGAAAAGCTACTGAAACCATTCCTCACCGTGCTCAGAACCGTTCGGCCCGATGGTGGAAAAGAGACTATTGTTGTATACTCACAAAATGAGAGTTGTAATGTGCGTACTCAATTTCCCACTCACACATCGGGATTTATACAAAATAAACTTGCCGTAAATATGTGCAAGCCATCTGCACACTCATGACTGTGCGTACGCACAGTTTTACTGATTTGTGTGAATTGGCGACTCCAGTTGGACAAGTAATGAACTGAAAAGACTGATTCTAAATTCTGCTTTTCATTTAATGCAAAACATTTAGAAAAAAAGTATGAAGTTATTAGGCTATATTAATTTTACATAACTTATTAAAAAGGCATTTACATTAAAATATAAACTGTAAAAAAGGAAATATTGGTGGTGTGCTGCTTTTGGAACACTTTCCCGTGGCATCATAGGGAGGGAATGTATTTTTAATGACAGCGAGGATTTCTTGGCTTGTGATATTTTCAGTTCCCAAAGGTCGTTCACTTCAAATTGCGTTATACAATACAGAAATCATGTTTTGAGAACAGCATTCGAATAAAGATACATTTGTGATGTGCACTTGACTGACAAGGAATGACTTGACTGACGGGGAATGGCCTGGTAAAACAGACGGTATAATGCAGGACACTGGCATCGAACGGATTATTAGATAGACTGGTAATCGGGTGTCTGGATATGTCTAGATAGGTCAGAAACACATTACTGCACAATATGTGCATGAAATGTGTTACCTGTAACACTTCATCCTGACCTAATGAAAATCAGTTTAAAAATGCCAATGTCATCCAGAGTTTTTGGTTTGTTAAGTCGAATATATAACAAAATGAAAGCTTGCATGTTTTATTTTTAAAAAGCTCTTGAGTGATCCGATGTCAGACAATAGTGTTTTCACGGCAGAAATATTTTTTGTGTCCAGTAAAGCATATCTTACTTTTAAGGATCTATAAAAACATTTTAAAACAATTTTTAATGACCTGAGAATCAAAATTGCTTGTTAGATTTAACTGGTTACAAAAATGCCAATGGTGTGAGAATAATACACTTCGCCTATAGCCTATTCAAGATGTTTTCTCTGAAAACATGCCTTAATACTGTATCTTATAAAGTAATCTTTCTTGGGTAAATTGATCTGGTTTAAAGGATGTTTAGGTATTTTTACTATTAAACAAGACAAAGATTAAGACATTTACATTCAGTATTATCGTTAAACTGTTAAATGGTGTAGTATCACATGTCTAGATGGCAACATTCATATGTAAATTACATGCAGATTAGGTTATGCATAGTAAAAACAGGCGTTGTATGCTCCATATATGGTTATTTTGGGGAGGAGATGGGGTGGGGAATAAATCACATGCATGTATGCACAATATTCCGCTAACTGGGATTTATAAACGGTGCTTCTCAATCAGAAGGCTGTAGCCTAGTTAGGCTGCATATCTTGGCTGCCACATCATCAAGCACCGTCAAAGGCCGTCTCAGTTGTGAGGACCCTTGGAAGGCATCTGCGTTTTGCAGCCTTTGTTCACCATATTGTGGAGGATGCTTCAGGTGCATCCTTCATGGCCTTCAATCACCCACTGTCCTGGTTTCTTCTTCCATATCTACAATGAACTTGTTGAGGATCAGCACAGTTTCCACATCTGTCACCTTTGATGCCGCTTATTCTCTCTTGAAAGTTTTCGCACCGTCACTGTGGAGGAGGAAACCTTTATGATGTAGCCATGTGTACTTACTAGACCATCTCATTCTAGTGCTGAAAGCTGAGGAGGAGCCTAGCCAACAGCCTCAGAAGGATTGGTCTAGGAAAGACACAGCCTAACTAGGTTGCAGCCTTCGTATTGAGAAGCACCCAAAGTGAACTTTGCGCTGGTTCTGGCGTACATACTGTTTTATAATTATGAAAACTTTTGTGCGTATGCAAAATCTGTATTTTGTGCGAACGCACACTTTTAGGATGAAATATACACTAAATTTTATACATGAGGTCCCTGGTTTTTCCAGCAGTGGGTGTACTTGAACTACTAAGATTTGAGAAATATTCTGAAATCAACAAGAATGACACTCTGCTATTTCCTTCCCACGGTTCTTTTGGTGGGCTTAATGGAAACCTCTAGCATCCTGATTATGGTGGACATATCTGTTTCCTTCACATGTTTTCTCTGTTCTAGTGAGTGTGCTGGGTACAGCTGCCTCTTCTGTCCCATTACTCATGCTGTCTCTAGTGCTCTCCTTCCCTCTTGCCCTTGGCAGGCATTGTTGCCCTGAAACAGAGAGGTCTTTGTAGTGCCCAAGGGTTATGCCAACCCATCAGAGAGGTGCCAGGCGGTTCCATTCTACGTGCCCACACAGACAGAAGCAGCACTGGAGAGTGATGAGAGCAGATGCTTTTTAGAGGCCCAGCTCCTTCACTGCCTCTCCGCAGAGCTGAAGGGTTTCAGCCTCCCAGGAACAAGAGCTTCTATTTTTCACTAGTGTTCCCACTGTGATGTTGAGCAATTAAGGCTATGGGACTGCTGTGAAACTGCTTTTGAATTCAATATCAGTGATGTACATCAATGCAGGAAAGACCATAGGGAGTATTATGGAGGGCCATTTATAAAACAAATAAAATAAAATAAAATGAAAAATGAATGTAAATCTCCAACAACACTCAACATGGTGGCTGAAAGAAAATTCCCATCTTTCAGTTGAAAATAGAAAATTGCCTTAAAGGGATAGTTCACCCAAAAATGAAAATTCTCTCATCATTTACTGACCCTCATGTCATCCCATATGTGTATGACTTTCTTTCTCCAGCAGAACACAAATTATGATTTTTAGAAGAGTATCTCAGCTCTGTAGGTCAAGAAAATGCAAGTCAATGGGTGCCAAAAGTTTGACACTCCAAAAAGCACAAAAAAGCATCATAAAAGTAATCCATATGACTCCAGTGTTTTAATCCATATTTTTAGAAGTGATATGATAGGTGTGGGTGAGAAACAGTTCAATATTTAAGTCCTTTTTGCTTAGCGGCACGTAGCAGTGGAGTCCGACACCAAGCAGGAACGGACCTGGATCTGGCCGGCTCTGGTAACCTCAGGATATGAATTCCGACATTGAAACAAATAGAATAATATTAGCGTAGATGCCTGTTATGACACTCTAGAATTAAGCTAGGGGTATGGAGGGATGTACATAAAAATAATGTGGGACACAGGAACTCCAACTGGGAGTGTGCTGGATTGAATAAGACGGAGGCTGATACCGTGTGAAAATTACAAGTGAGGTTTATTACAAAAAGTGACATAAATGTATATACAAGATTTAGTAATTTTGATGTAGTGAAAACCCAGAGAGGCTAAATACAATATATACAAAACAAGACAGTTTGCAGAACACAGGGAGGAGGGACATGAGCAGTGCCAAAAAAAAAAAAAAAAAAAAACACCTACTAACTTCAGTCTCCCACAACCCACTAACCTGTCTAGAAATGAAAACAACACAGAAAAGAAAATAGTCTTCAGCACCTGTGGCGCTCTATCTAAACTACACTAGCTACTCCGAACAAAATCTACAAGAGCAGCGCTCGCTCCTTACCTGATGTGTCTATACAAACAAATCACTACGTGTTGCAATATGTAGGTCACATGACGTACTTCCCTGTCTACTCCACTCTGGTCTGGGAAGTTTTGAAGTAGGCCAGTTTGGATGAACAGTTGAAGGGAATAAACAAAAATTAACGTCCAGCGACTCAACAACAAGTAATGTTTTACAAAGTAAAGAAAACAAAAACACACCAAAAAGCGAACAATCGAAGTTTAGCACAAAGAACTAATCAAGACAAAAATAACAATAGATGTTGACTTTAACACACACTAGCCAAACAAATAACGAGCGTAAGGTCATCTTCCTCATTCCTCGCTAACCCGGGTTTATTTATTGAACTTGCTGGACATCCTCCAGGTAATGCATTACAATAATCTAGTCTTGAGGTCATGAATGCATGAATTCGTTTTTCGGCATCAGCAACAGAGAGCATGTGTCGCAACTTAGCAATATTTCTGAGGTGGAAGAATGCTGTTCTACAATATTGGAAATTTTACTTTCAAAGGACAGATTGGTATCAAATATAACACCTAAGTCGCCTTTGCTATAGAAGACAACATAACAGTACATCCATCGAGAGTCAAATTATATTTAAGCAGCTTATTTTTAGAGGTTTTTGGTCCAATAATTAGTACCTCTGTTTTGTCGGAATTGAGTGGAAGGAAATTTGTGGCCATCCAAGCTTTGATTTCATTGATGCACTCTGCTAATTTGGAGAATTGTGAATTTTCGTTGGGTTTAGAAGAAATATCAAGTTGGGTATCATCGGCATAACAGTGGAAACTTATTCCATGATTCCTGATAATATCTCCCAGGGGAAGCATGTATAAGAAGTAAAGCAGAGGCCCTAAAACGAATCCCTGTGGCACTCCATACTTAACTTTTGTTTGATTTGACAATTCCTCGTTTACACATACAAAGTGGTAGTGGTCTGATAAATAGGACCTAAACCATGCTAATGCAAGTCCACTAAAGCCAACATAATTCTCCTGCCTATTCAAGAGAATGCCGTGATCTATCATGTCGAAGGCAGCACTAAGATCTAAAAGTACTGGTAGAGAAATGCAGCCGCGATCAGACGATAAGAGCAGTCTCTGTACTGTGATGGGGCCTAAATCCTGACTGAAATTGTTCATATATACCATTTCTCTGTAGAAATGAACATAGTTGGGAGGACACTACCTTTTCTAGTATTTTCAGCATGAATGGTAGATTTGAAATCGGTCTTTAGTTAGCCAATTCTCTAGGATCAAGCTGTGGCTTTGATGACTGCCATTTTAAAGTTTATTGGGACATGTCCTAAGGATAGCGAGGAGTTAATAATATTAAGAAGAGGTTCTTAATAAGTGCTTAGTTGGTATTGGATCTAACATACATGTTGTGGCTTTTGATTTTTTGATAAGTTAACTCTTTATGACCAGTGACATGAAGTTGCTCATGAGGAAAATTATGAGACAATGCTTTCTGAGGTGCTGTGACAGTTTATTGCATAGTTCCAATTTTATTTCTGATTATTTAAATTTTATCAGTAAAGAAATTCATGAAGTCATTACTATTGTGCTGCGATGGAATATCTAGTTCAGTCGATGCTTTATTTCTAACCAATTTAGCCACAGTACTGAATAAACACCTAGGATTGTTGTGGTTATTTTCTATGAGTTTGCTAAAATATGCTGACCTGGCAGCTTTTAGTGCCTGTCTGTAGCTACAGACACTATCCTTCCATGCACCATGTAATACCTCTAATTTTGTATTCTTCCACATGTGCTCCATTTTCCGAGCTGCTCTCTTGAGAGTATGAGTGTGATCATTGTACCATGGTGTGAGGCTTTTTTCTTTAATTTTCTTTAATCGAAGGGGGGCGACACTATCAAGAGTGCTAGAGAAGACTGTATTTATATTTTCTTTTATTACATCAAGTTCTTCTAGACTTTTTGGCTTACTGAGTATGTGAGACAATTCTGGAAGATTATTAGTGAAGCTATCTTTAGTGGTCAAAAGAATAGTTCTAGCTGAATGATAGCATGGTGTAGATTGAGTGACATTAGCTCGCTCTGCAGTAGAATTTCTATAGTATGAACATCAACTCCATATGACAGAGTTAAATCTAGCGTATGACTATGCCGATGATTTGGTCCTGTCACATTTTGTCTGACTCCAAGAGAGTTGAGAATATCGATAAATACTAATCCCAATGTGTCATTTTCATTATCTATGTGAATGTTGATGTCACCAACAATTAAAGCAGAGTACGGCCCGGGTGATCTATACACTGTAACATGGGCAAAAGACGACAAAGGTTTTTTATTGATATCTGACGGTGTCACATTAAGAATTATTAGTTCAAAAGACTTAAACTTATATCCTGTACTCTGAGTAACACCAAAAACTTCACTGTACACTGTAGCAACACCTCCTCCTCGATCCTTCAGATGAGGCTCATGTTTATAACAATAACCTGGGGGAGTAGATTCATTTAAACTAATATATTCATCCGGTTTAAGCCAGGTTTCAGTCAAACAGAGCACATCCAAACTATGATCTGTAATAATTTCATTTACAATTAGTGTTTTGGTAGAAAGAGATCTAATGTTTAGTAGCCCTACCTTTATATGATGTTTATCTTCAATCTTTCAGTTTTTTTCCAAGTTTGTCCTTAATACATTTTTTTCTAAATGATTTAGGGGCCGTTTACATGGCAACGTTTTCAACTAAAAACGGAAAACTTTTTATGCGTTTGGCTGTTCGTTTAGACGACAACGGCGTTTTGGGGCCTGAAAACGCAAACTTTTGAAAACGGGTTTCAAAGTGCAAGTTTTTGAAAATGATGCCGTTATCGTCTCCGTGTAAACGTACAAAAACGTGAATTTGTGAAAACGATGACGTCATGCACACGCGTATTACATGTTATATAAAGAATGATGGATTGATAGGCATCAATTTGAGATGTATAATTATCAATATGAATACTGGTGTCTGTGCAAATAACATTAATCAACAAATTTATTCATTTGGAGTGTTTTGTATGGAGTGTGAACATTGTACAGTAGGCAGAACCTGCAATTTGAAAATCTTGAAATTAATGCATGGATTCAGATGGGAAAAATTTATTCGTATTTTAAATGTTATTTATTTACTTAATTTTATTTGATGTACCTTTACCCTGAAATTCATTCACCCACCATTTATGTATATAGCCTATAGACAGAGATGTGATGCCATGTACAGTATTCAGTGTTATGCTTAGAAAATGAAAACATGAGGCAGTGAAAATGCATGTTAGATCCAGTGTACACAAGACCTCTCTCTCTCCGTCAGAAGATATCCATATATCAGAGTTCTGTCTGATATCCAAAACCAGTCAACATCAACAGCTTGTTATGTTAACTTACTCTCCTACCAGCCCATGAGTCAGCAGGGGGAATACAGAAGAAGGCAGGAGATGAAGTGATGGTAAAAATGAGCAGAGTTTATTGAATAATCTTGAGAGTTCAGTCTATAGGCATGCGCGCGAGTACTTCAAAACAACGTGCGAGACATTCAAAACTACAATGGCGGACTACAGGACTGTGTTTGTGCTGCTCAAGATTTTGAGTTTATTGACACTTCTCCAGCAAAGTGTAGATTTACTGCATCACTACTACGACCAGCGATCGGCATCTTCATTGTTTGTATTCACCGCTCTGTGGAAGAATGCTTATGTGAGCAGGCGCGTAGTGTTTCTTTACAAAGTGACATCGCTAACTACTGGCCTGGCATGCATAATACAGTATTTTTAATCCGTTTAATTTTGCGGATCCGTGTGAACGGGGATCATTTTTACAAAGCTGTCGTCTGTACGCAAAACTTTTCAAAAACGCAAAGGAAAAACGTTCCCGTTTTTAGTACATCGCTGTCGTGTAAATGTACCCATAGTGAAAGTTTTGTGTTTGGTAGTGCGGTGAACAGACACAGTCTCTATATGATATCTAGGTGATACAGTGTCTATTTGCTGTAGTTCATGTGACCTGTGTGATGTCTCAAGGCAGCTAGCAGATGTTCGGATTAGCCAGTTTGTCTGCTTCCTGACCTGGGCTCCAGTTATTCAAAAATTATATCTATTAAGACTATGAGCCAAATTACTAGAGAGGAGAGCGGCACCTTCCCTGGAGGGATGGAGTCCGTCTCTCTTTAGATGCCTTTATTTTGGTCACACATTATACATACATTTTTTGTATATATACAGTGAAATTTATTTGTTTTCACATATCCCAGCTAAGCTGGGGTCAGAGTGCAGGGTCAGCCATGATATGGCACCCCTGGAGCAGATAGGGTCAAGGGCCCAACAGTGGGATCTTGGTGGTGCCTTCTGGTCAGTAACCCAGAGCCTTAACCGCTGAGCCACCACTGCCCCTAACTGTCTAGCCATTCAGTGACACTAATCTACTATAAACCTTGTCACCACAACGAGGTAAGGTGGCCAGAGCATATTACAGTGTCTCTTAATGCATGATTTTCTGTAAAGCTGCTTTGAAACAATGTGTGTTGTGAAAAGCACTATACAAATAAAAATGACTTGACTTGACTTTTTGCTTGAGATTCTTCTCCCTGCCCAGTAGGGGGCTATATGTATGAAGAATGTGAATCACCAAAAAAACTAAAGAAGAAGATTGTGAAAGTGATCTGTTTCCACCCACACCTATCATATCACTTCTGAAGATATTGATTTAACCACTGTAGTCTTATGGATTACTTTTATACTGACTTTTTGGAGCTTCAGAATTTTGGCACGCATTCACTTGCATTGTATGGACTGGAAGAGCTGAGATATTCTTCTAAAAATCTGCATTTGAGTTCACTGATGAAAGAAAGTCATACACATCTTGAATGGCATAGGGGTGAGTAAATGATGAGAGGATTTTCATTTTTGGGTGAACTGTTCCTTTAATGGCAAAGGAATTGCCTGATCTTCATGACAGTTCTTACTGTAGAATATTCATATGCATGATCTTAAATCATGCTAAACAACTGTATTTTCAGGTTGTGCCAAATAAAGAATTAAAATGATTGATATAATTGTAAGACTAGTGAATAGACCTTGTTACTGAAAAATAAGCTTGGTGAACAGTTTTGGAGATGTCAGTGTTATAAAGATGGCCACCATGTGGATGGACTTTGACTTGACTCACTTCGACTTTTGAAGGTTGCTTTTGGGTACAATTGCTGCCGTTCAACTGATTGGACATGCTTTGTCATTTGTGAAAGCTACTCCATAAGCTATTTTGATGCTTTCCAGTGTGGTGTTTCTGTTAGCTTTTTTTGCATTTTTTCCATTTTTTCCATTACAGGTATCGTATGTCAGACAGGTTACTTTTGAACACATGGCCAGATGCTGTCATGCTAGCTACTGTACAACACTCATGTCAAAACAACATAGTAAACAAATAGATATTTAGAAAGTAGGTCTTCATGTCATTTTATTATAAAGAATCAATAACATGTATATGCATAATTTGTTTTTCCATCAACATGGCAGCCAGTATGAATAATGAATAATAACCACTGTATTACCTAAAGCATCAAAGTCCAACACTTGAACCTTCATATATGTCATCATATGTGGTGCCCATCGACAATGCCAGAGTCAACTTGAAATGTTCTTCAGAAGTCAGGATAAAATTCAGTGGGGAATGCCAGCCTAACACGTTCAAGGAATAAGTCTGATGAATAAATGAATATTTTTCACGTAAGTCATCTCAGTGCACGCTTGTTTTGAGTTGATCCACGGTGCATACAGATGCCACAACTTCAAAAGGCGCATTTTGATACAAGTTGAATGGAATCATTTTAAATGCTACCAAAATGTCATAAAAATGGTTTGTTTCATGAATCAAACTACTTGTTTAATAAACTACATGGAGAATATTTTTAGAAACTATGAAATTTTCTCTGTTTACACAATCGATGTAGAACGTTGCTCGGAGCCACAGATCCAGAGTCTTTTCTCATCCCATTCTCCCAGTTACAGGGAGCTGTAACACAGAGCAGTTCAGCTACATAACTCAGTGAATTGAGTGAGTATTTCACCCTTTGTATCATGTCGTGGCCAGTGGAAGACTAGTCTTATAATCCCTCTGCCTAAACGTGTTTACTGATTTTTTTTTTATGCAATGTGTATTAACACGAAAAAAACATGTTTCACTCAACCGAATGTTGACCTCATATTACTCTAAAACACGAAATGCACTTGTGCATTAGCAAGTTGATTGACAGGCGATGTCTGTATCTCAAAGATGATTGCAAGGCAGGTAAAAGACATCCATTGACTGTTGAGTGCTAGAGCTTCTTGGTTGAGCATTCCAGTTTCTCCCATACATTTAAATAGAAGTGACTCGTCTCTGCTAAATAGTCTCTGGCTTCACACTCTATAAAACTACAGTGCCAATCATGCATTACGTCTCCTCCCCGAAGTTTGCACAACTTTACTTCTGATTTCTTGCAATACAGGGACAGTAGATGTGTACAAAAGCAATGCGTCACTTTATTTAAAAAGTAACAGATATTATGGTCTAAAATAAAAAATATTGCGTTACTTCACTCATTACTCGAAACAGTATTCTGATTACGTAACGTGTTACTTTTATTGCATTACCCCCAACACTGGTGACCACCTCTTCCAGCTTCAAAAGAATGCATGAATAAATCAGAACACATAATGTATAAATCAGAAGTCTAATAAATTATTCCATGAGACTTATGCCTTATGAAAGCACACGATAAGTTTACGCTGCCTCTGCAACTCGTTTTGCCCCCAAAACTTGTCTTGTTTATCTAAAAACAGGTCCGCCACAGTGATAGTGGCAACAGAACACAACACAGCTGCACACAAACCAGAGAACAGAACTTACCAAAAATGTCTGATACATTTCTCTGTCCAGCCTTATTTGTTTGGAACAGAGTACTCAGAAATCAAACTGAGAGGGATTGAAGAGGCTGAGGAGGCCACAGTCACACCGTGTGTGACTAACCTGATGGCAAATGACACACAATAAAAGGTGTCTTTTCTATGTTAATCAGAGTTTTTGTCCTAATTTGCTGTGAGCTGGTTAAAAACTACTTGATTTTGACCGAGATTGTCACACCCACCCGAGAATGTTGAAGCTTGAAGAGGTGGTCACCATAAACATTTTTTTCACAAGTTCGCCCTTTTGAAAGAAAGTCATATGGGGTTATAACAACACATGGGTGAGTAAACAATGACTGAATTCTCATCTTTGGGTGAAGTATCCCTTTAAACTTTTACAATTTGTCCCCTGCAATTTTGAGCCTGTGTTTTTCCACTTGAGGGACTTTTCCTAGTTCTTGGAACTATTTCAGGTTCTTGTTGTTTTTACACCACTAGTCCCTTGTGGAACTGAAACCTGAACAAAACCAGGAACCTTTTTAGTACCTGCTCCTGGGGTGGTACTTTCCTTGCAAAATGGAGTCAGAACAACAAACGCTTCTTGTTGGTCAAGAAAAATGCGGCATCAGCCATCAGACAGCCGAGAGCGGTAATTTTTAAATGTCCAGTTTGGAACCTTTGTTAAAACCTTTGTTAAGTTGTTGCTATTGTAGGCTTATCAGATGTGCTGTGCAGGATCTGCCAAGTATTTATGAAGAAGCGTGAGTTTGAAACGTCAACCAGAAATGAGGTGAACAAATACTCTGATTGCCATGTGAAGTTAGGCTTTGATGTCATTAAACTATATAGATTGAAAATAAAGGAAATTGAACAGGACGACAAGAGAATAGGATCATAAAATAAATTACATTCCATGATTATCGTGTTTATAGTTTGTACTATGGTGCAAACAACTATGCAAATAGTACCTTGTTTGCACCTTTAAAGGCTTCGCTTTTTGTATTATGTACAAATAAAGATGTTTTTTTTTTTCCATAAGGCTAGAAGTGAACTTACATTCATCATGTGTACATAGTACTATCCTACGAATCACAGCGTTGATTGAATTGCTACTTGAAATCAGAGTTAGAAAACTCCAACACAATTGTTTCAAGTGGCATTATTATTGGACGCACACAGATATGATCCTGCAAAGGTATGAAAAGCAACAAACAAAATACAGTTGCCTACCAATGAAGGTAACATTAAAGCTGTCTCGTCTCTGTTCTTGCTCTCCTGTTGTATTCCATCCCTTACAAATCAGAGTGCATCTTGTCCACATGAAGTTTTCCACAACAAAACAGGACGATAAAAATCAACACAAAATCTTTCACAGAGTTATCCATTGTTTATGTTTGAAGTGAGTCAGCACGACTGTTGTTGCATCAAGTTCGGGCATCGCTGCCATAACAGTGTCACATGCTTACGTCAAAGCTTATTTACATAAAATTCCTGCTCTCGTGTTCCCGGTGGAAAATGTAATCGTAATGGGTAAAGTTCCACAACAAACTGATTTTAGTTCAAATATTAGTTCCACATTTGTGTGGAAAAATCCCAAATATTTTGTTACATCCTCGCTGTGAATTATTGACTAAATCCTGATTTGCTTTTTTCATCTTCAGATCATGCCCCCTAGATAACAGACTCCACCTCTTCACTTCGGGCTGTTGGCCCCTCCTGTTTGGAGAGCATGCCTCCCCGGAAGCGCACACGCCCCGCCCTGGGCTTCCTGTGCTGCCTCAACAGCAGTGAGCCCCCTGAGATTAACCTGAAGGACAGTGTGCCCCTACAGCTCTTGGAGTTCAGCGCTCCTATGCCCTCGGAGGATGAACTACATGCCCGCTTCTCTGAATTAGTGGTGAGTATCTGCCGGTTAGTTTTGTGTTCTTGGGTTATGCCAAAAAATCTGTACCATTTACTTCTAGGTTAATTCAAGGAATTCATAATGTAACACACACAGTAAGTGGATTTTTCCACATTTAAGGTGAAGGGCAACATGGGTGCAATCAGTGTCAAATTGACTTAGATTTGTATGATTTCCTATAGCCTTTTCTTATAATCAACTATTGTACCACAAGTGATCCAAAACCCTCTTATGCTAGAAATTGAATGCTGGCCTGCAGACGGTACTAGTTTAGCGTAGCAAACTCAATTGTGACTACAGCTGTGGTTTGGAGCATATTGAATGATAGAGTCTGGTGCAAAGTAGGATGTAATCTTCTAATTCAAATGACTGAAATGTCCAATTAAGAGAAAATTAAGTTATGAGAACAATTCGTTCTCTTTCTCTTTCTGTCTGGCTAGACACACTTTTGTGGGGAAAAAAAAGAGTGAAAGAAAAGAGTTTGGAAAGAAAAAAAATATATAATAAAAAAAGAAGCTCATCGTTTGGAGTCAAAACAGGGCCAGCATGTGGGAGCGGTTAGGTGAATCACGGCAACCACGTGCTTGACAATGAAATGACTCCTAGTTTATTTTTGGTAAATATTTGAGTTTAACTGAAGACAGACAGGAATGGCATAGTAAACAAAAAATATCTTTGTTTCCCAAAAAAAAAGAAGAAAATTGTAGACTGCTGGTACACTCTATCCCTATGGATTAGCCCCATCCATTCAGATTTACCCCTAAAAATAGATACAGGCTGTCTGCAACATACAATATGTGAAGTGAAACTTGTGCATGTGCTGTGAAGACCAAACATATACGTGACAGTGCTTTCTGTACATAAGGATTATGACAAAACTTGCACTATTTTCCATAATATGATAAATATTCTCTCACAGCAAGCAGAAATAGGCCTGACAGAAGTGGGTCACTAGGTTGACACGGTTAATGATGTTTAAATTTTGGTGTTTGAATTTGATGTGGAAATATACAGTACATACAAAGCCCACATTAACTCTGTTCAAACCTGGTATTAAGATGTGTTTCAGGTGATCTGATCACAAGTGGTCAGCGCTAAATATAAGTGTAAACGGGGTGTAAATGTTTTGTGATCGGGTCATTAAAAACCATATACGAAGGTAGACAAAAACGCATGTGACCAGGTCACATTTGAGGTGTAATCTGTCCTGAATGCGTTTCGGACAGTGAAGTGCCACTCCTCACCTGTCAATCAGTAGCTGTGCTAAAACAAAAGTTTAAACTTACGGTTTACGAGTGGCTTTTAGAGGAATAACCGGCCGATCAGAAAATGTAATAAGCAAACATGCACAAGCAAGAGAACTGATATCTGATATTAACATATAAACAGCTTTCTTTGTGGAGTCTTTTTTTTTTCTCCCCTTTTCTCCCCAGTTTGGAATGCCCAATTCCCAATGCACTCTAATTCCTCATGGTGGCGTAGTGACTCGCTTAAATCCATGTGGCGGAGGACAAATCTCAGTTGCCTCCACGTCTGAGACCATCAATCCACGCATCTTATCACGTGGCTTGCATCCACACACAACTCACCACGTGCCCCACCGAGAGCGAGAACCACATTTTAGCGACCATGAGGAGGTTACGCCATGTGACTCTACCCTCCTTAGCAACCGGGTCAGCAAGGCTGTTTTGTGATTTCTCATACCTTCTTTATATAACATCCATCCCTTGCACCCTTTTGGCCTCTAGCGGGTGAGAATTTTCAGACAGATAAACAGCAGCACAGGGCAGGGAAGTACAGTACAGCACCGTGAGCAAGAGTGTTACCCACTAGGACAATTTATTTTGAACAAGAGGGGCGAATGGTTACGGAATTTAATGCAGGAGTAAAATACCAGACTGATGCGGATTGATAGAAGTGGACAGCCCGTCTGTGCACGTGATGGTGCGAGGAACTGGACCATCTTCTGGAAGAAGATCGCAATGTATGCAATTGTAACTATAACAGATATTATTAATAAAACATGGGAACTCGTGGGCATTTTTTGCCTCCATATTTTGAATTTCGGGGATATTTTTGTTAATTTCGGTGGCATTTTTGCCCCGAGTCCCCGTTAATTTCTGACACTATTGGAATTGTATCTTTCTAAGGTATTAAAAGTTTGTTTTAGACATATAGTATTAAGTAAACAAGATATTCCCACATATATGTCAACTACATTGTGTTAATGTTTGATACAGTTAAAACACTGCCTACCTTAAAAACAAGTGTAGCTTGATCAGTGGTTAAACGTGTTCAGATGGTTCCCTCATACCTGAATGAATGGCTCCTTTCCAGAATAAAATGAAATATGCAGAAAATCACAGTATTACAGTTCTTGTATAGTGACAGGGCAGAAAGTCTTGGCAGTAGTTTATGCAAGCTGCTGTGCCCTGCGTGCTTCCGTCATCCCGCACACAGTGTTTTTTTTTAGTTTATAAACAGATTTTATAACTTAAAGAAGTTTTATAACTTTCTTCCCAAAAATTCAGAAATATTATGTATTTTTATGTACTTTGTGGTGAAAAATAACTGTAGCGAAGTTGAATACTTCATTTTTAATCAACTCAAGTAAAAGTACAATTCTTTATTTATACTTAAAAAAGTAGAACAATGTGAAAAATTTACTCAAGTACTGTAGCGAGAGTAGTTGTTACTATCCCTTTGTTTTGGGTTTCTTTTTGTCAAAAATAGTTCAAAACCGAAGGAGTTAAAATGTTGGCATCAGTGTTTCTTGTTTACAGCCATGATGAGACAGCAAAATGTTGCTATGATTATTATGTCAACCGATGCAAGTTTGTGGTAATAGCAGTGATTTCTGTATTCTGTATATGCACCAAGTGATAACTTACGGTAAATGTGGTTATCACTCCCCAAACTTTGTATTGTGGCATGGCCATAGAGAACCCAGAATGTACAAGTTATCCTCCCATCAATAGCATTTTGTGAAGTTAGGTAATATTTACCAGTAATAATAGCCAGCAGCCATATCACCCTGTAGCTCTGGCTAGACTGGTTGCCTACTAAAGCTAAGCAGGGCTGAGTCTGGTCAGTACCTGGATGAGAGACCTCTTGGGGAAACTAAGGTTGCTGCTGGAAGAGGTATTAGGGAGTCCAGCAGGGGGGTGCTCACCCTGCAGACTATGTAGGCCCTAATGCCTCAGTATAGTGATGGGGAAACTATACTGTAAAAAGTTACTGTCTGGACTTTGTTTGGATGAGATGTTAAACCGAGGTCCTGACTCTCTGTGGTCATTAAAAATCCCAGGACTCTTCTTGAAAGGTGTCCTGGCCAAATTCCCCCATTGGCCCTTATCAGTCATGGCTTCCTAATAATCCCCATCCATTAATTGGCTTTATCACTCCACTCTCCACCAATAGCTGGTGTGTGGTGAGCATACTGGTGCACTATGGCTGCCGTCACATCATCCAGGTGGATGCTGCACACTGGTGGTGGTTGAGGAGAGTCCCCTGTTCACTGTGTAAAGCGCTTTGAGTGTATTGTCAGAAAAGCACTATATAAATGTAATGTTCTTTCATTCATTAAAAAAAAAAAAAAACAAAGCCAGCTGGTACTTGATAGCTGTGCAGTGTGTAAACCTCAATCTTCCGGCCTTAAGAGATGCACTAGCGAACGAGGCTAGAGGCCACCGTTACGCACGCTATGACTGCTTTGTGATAGACATTTTTATTTGTATAGGGCTTTTCACAACACACATCGTTTCAAAGCAGCTTTACAGAAAATCATGCATTAACAGAAAATGAAACTGTAATATCTATAAAGTCTTAGAGTAATAACTGTGTAGTTTAAATATGATTGTTAATTGTTTATAAATATAAATAATTAAATAATGATTGTATTTATATCCCCAGTGAGCAAGCCGAAGGCAACTGTTGCAAGGAACACAAATCTCCATAAGATGTTGATTAATGGAGAAAAATAACCTTGGGAGAAACCAGGCTCACTGAGGGGGCCAGTTCCCCTCTGGCTAAACAGCATGAATATAATGCCAGTATTAGTTATTTATGTGCAGTGCAAATCATGGTTTAAAATGAGTAAACTAAGTAAGTGTTAAGGGCCGGTGTTTAAACAAAGATTTGGATGAACTGTAAGATTAATGAGTGATGTCTTTGAAGTTCATCCTGGATTAACTGCAGAAGTTCACATAGATGCATTGTCCTTTATTATTTGGCTGATGAAGGCTTTTGTTGGCAATTAATAGATAGTCTGTGTATTCCATTTTAAGAGTGTAGTCCATCATTAGACCAAGGTGATGCAGGCAGAGATCAGTTGAGCATTGCAGTTCAACTGGCAGGTCATTTTGGTGAGGTCTATCCTAAGTCCAAGGTTCAGGCAGTGGCATATGAATATCCCATGACTTATGGTTGGAGTTGGCATAAGTTCATCCTCTGAAGTCCATCGTAATAAACTGAAGTGATGTCTAGTTGGCACCAGCTGCATTTAGTCGTCATCACTCAGAGACACATAGCAGTGGAGTCCGACACCAAGCAGGAATGGAGCTGGATCTGGCTGGCTCTGGTGACCTCGGGATATGAATCCAGTTGAGACTGGGAAACAAATAGTATAATATTTGCGTAGACACTATATAATTATAGATCATGATAAATGTTTCTGGTTCCAGCAGACATAAATGAAGCAGCCTAATTGTGAGTTGATGTATAAATTAGGTGTATGCCTGGCTAAATAGATGAGTCTTTAGTCTAGACTTAAACTGAGTGTGTCTGTGTCCAAACAGTGTTAGGGAGATTATTCCATAGTTTAGGAGCTAAATAGGAAAAGGATCTACCTCCTTTTGTGGATTTTGATATTCTAGGAACTATTAACAGGCCCGTATTTTGTGATCGTAATGAACGTGATGGAATATAGTGTTGTAGGTACTGTTTTAGTACGGTCAACAGCAAGTGCATGCTTTGTCGAAGTGCACAGAAAAAGACTGTTTGTGTGTCAACAACATCTGATAACGAAAACTGCATTACACATATTGTGCGTGTTCAGATCTGCAAGGGCAGCACTTAAATGTAAAAGTACTTAGGAGAGATGCAGCCGCGGCCAGGTGATAAAAGTTAATCATTTCTAACTCTGACAAATTCAGTCTCTGTACTGTGATGGGGCTTAAAACATGACTGAAAATCTTCACAAAAACAGTTTCTATGCAAGAAAGAGCATAGTTGGGAGGACACAACATTTTCTTATATTAGTCAGTTAAAGAATAGACAACAGTGAGTGAAGATATCTTTGGCACCTAAAATAACAATTGCAGTCTGTCTCTGCTCAGCTCACAAGCCCTCCTGGATGGGAGAGGTCAGAAATGTTTTTATTTCTCATTTCTTCAGCTGAGAGCTCTGGGTGTGGTGACACTGACCAGTCATCTTCCTGGCTCCCACCGCCATCTTAGTGTCCTCAGCCAACCCCACCTGTCTATGCACATGACTCAGCTAATTGGAATTGGGCAAGGAGCGACCGGGCCAGTGGAGAAAATGATTAGTGTGTTTCATTCCATCATCATGCCACTTGCCCTTTCACAGGGCTGACTCTGGATGTGTGATGATATTGTGTTTGGATCTGGATTAGGATTGATCTGTCACTGTGAAGGAGATTGTTCCTGTAAGTTTAGTCATGTCTGGTTTACTTGGTTTGAGGTGAAGACCTATCCTTAGTTAATATATTTAGAATTCAAATTGCATATTACTAAGAGTGTGTTTGTTGGTATTACACATTTTTAGAGCCCTTAAAGGAATAGTTCACCCAAAAATGAAAACTCTGTCATCATGTAGGCTATTTGCTCTTGTGTCCATATGACTGTCTTCCAAAATACACAAAAGGAGAAGTTACATACAATGAAATCTCTTACCAAAAATCTACAGTTCTGGCAAACTAGCCACAAATTTGCCGCAAATCTGCCACTCATTATTTTCACAGCTTGTGATTCCCTGCAAATGTTTGCTGCTCTTCACTAGTAGTGGTATACTAAAGGTCCATTCACACCAAGAGATAACTATAATGATAACTATAATAACTAAATTAGCATCCACACCAACAGATGATAACTTTCTGTTTGTTCTAAGCCCACGCTGCAGTTACGTTTACAGTCAAGAAAATGGATGTAGATGACCTGCTACTGCTCTATGTTTGCATTTGCTTTTGTAATAGGTGGTGATCCGGTGTTATGAATAAATAAATGTGTTATTTTGAAGATGAATGCACGTTGCGGGTCGAGCCTTTTAAAGTTGGATGGATTTTAATTAGCTATGTTTTTATTGTTTATTAGCTGGAAAAAAATCACTGAAAGTGATCCCAATCATATAGTTTCTCGGTGTCATTATCGTTACAGTTGTGGTTTGGACTCCGCTGTTCTCTAATAGATAGAACGATTTTTAAAACTTTATGGTTATAGTTATTTCTAGAGTTATCATTCTATCAGAAAGACTTGAGGTTGTTGGAATAAGTGAGAACGAAAGGATACTTATATCATTTGGCGTAAGCCCCATCCTACGGTTCAGCACTCAGATGCTTGCTTGAACTGTCAGATCCTGCTGGGGTGATGACGGCAGGGGAACGGAGCGTAACCCTGCCCAGGATGGGATCTAAACTGGTGGAGTTCGGGTGGGATGGGGGGTGAAAACACGGAAGTATGTGAACTATGAGAGGCAACTGGTATGCTTATGAAGCGGAGGCTGTATTGTGATTGGATGAGACGCCTGATAGAATGAATCCTGAGATCTTCCTGCTAGAACTACGCTTACATTTCTTGGTGTGAACTGGCTTTAATAGTTGGTTTGATTACTTTTAGTTTTTATTTATTTATTTATTCATTTAGTAATTTTCAGAGCATGACAGTGCCAATCCCCATTATGAAAAAGAGCACTGTTTGCATTTGGTAGAATTTCTCCTTTTTTGTTCCATACAAGAGAAAAAGTAATGCAGGTTTTAAATGAAATAAGGTTGAGTAAATCATGACATAATTTTCATTTTTGGGTGAACTATTCCTTTAAGTTGCTCCTTCTTTTTTGTCTCGTTTGTGTGAGTGTTTGTGTGTCTGTGCAAGAGGCTTTCTGCTCTGGTCACTACTGGCTCAAACAATTTCCTGTCTGTCCCCTTTGGGACACAAATTACTTCCATTCTGACCATCTCTTAATTGTCTTTCCTGCACCTTCCTCCATCTAACTTTCTCTTTCCTTTTTGTCTCATTTCCTCTTTCCCCATCTCTCTATTTTTATTGTATCCCACTTGAATAGGACTTTTAGTTGTTGTTTTTTCACTCTCTCATTTACAATCTCTCTCTGTCTTTTATTAAATGTAACAATTTTGGTATATTCAAGTCACTCCAGTCACAAAAATTAAAGAGGATCAATAAATCATCTCTATCATTCTAACCAGACACCCCTTCACCCTGTTTCTAAAGACAGAGTAAGTTGTTTTTACCGCCTGACCTTTAGGTCAGTCATATTTCCTGGCAGTATCTCTTTGATGAATATCTCATTTTGTTTATAGTGCTATTCTGGCAGTAAGTAAGCTTAAAATGGAAACTTAAGGGGTTTCATAAGAGAATGGATTGCCTTCAAACAAGAGGAAATAACAGGGTGCCTTGGAAATCACATTTCTGATGTTTCTAGTAAAACATTTTCTGGTACAACATTCTTCCAACTTTGAAGTATTGCTAAGTTATGAAACATGTCCACATAGATACGTTATTACTGTAAAACTTGCTCCACCTCTGAAAATAATTTACTTTTAAGCAGATGTCTTTAAGATAACACAGTTATATTGCCAGTCTAATCAGTTCCTGATGGATAAAACCAAGTCTTTTTTATATATATACTGTTTCACTTAGAAATGCATGTCACAAAGTGGGTTATGAATGTCATTTCATCCACCTAAGTTACATGAACAAGGACCATCAAGTTTGTTATGTAAGGTGGTTACATAACTTCTCATAGCCAAAAAATTAATACATTCACCATTGTGCCTAATGCTGCACCTGTTCATTTAATGATGATAAACGTTTGGACTTATTGTGCCATTGTCGAGCTATACTTTTTGCAGATATTTGAAGTTCAATTAGTAGCTCAATAGTTGTATCCTTTCCTTTTTCTCAGGATGAATTGGATCTCACAGACAAGAACAGGGAAGCCATGTTTGCTTTGCCTGCTGAGAAGAAATGGCAGATATACTGCAACAAAAAGAAGGTGAGTCCTTCACAACATAATTAATGCTTTTGTTAATTACTGATAACAGATGATTTGGGATTCTTGGATGCAATGAAATGCTGCATTTTTTCATAGACTCAGATTTGTAAACTATGTGGGTGGGTGTGTGTGTGTGTGTGTGTGTGTGTGTGTGTGTGTGTGTGTGCGCGCGCGTGCGCGCGAGAGTGAGAGTGTGCCTTTGAAATGAATGTTGGTAACAATAATTCCTTTGGAACCTCTTGCCCAGATGTCCACCACACTTATCACATACAGGCCCTCCATTCTCCTCTGGACAGCATTCCACTGAAAGCAGTGTCTGTGGTCAGCCACTTTCAGGATATTACTCCTTTTCTCCCTGATTACAGAGAGAGGGAGTAGACATTGGCTGCCTTTGGAAGCCTCACTGGAATATAGATTTAAGCAAAAGTGCTCTAGCCACTTCCAGGTCAAGTTTTATGGAAGTGCTGTTGTTTCGGAAGGGCCTGGGGAGTGAGCAGCAACCACTGTACATAAACTTTTGCAAGTCTGGTATGGCAACATTGTTTTTGTTGATCCTTACGAGTTTCCATATTGTGTCTACAAAGCATTGCTGGAGGTTCCATTCAGTGGCACGGACAGGCTTGCACCTGGAGCTCTGGACACAAGGACACTAAGGTTTGAAAAGTAGAATTATACTGTAAGTAAAGTGGAGTTGTGGCTACATCAGATGTAGTTACTCAAACAGCTTCTGGAACAAAGTTCTCAGCAGTTGATTTTCTCTCAGTGCTGCTCCTCTCAAAAATAATTTCCTCTTAGAGTAGAAAGTTTGAAAAGAAGAGAAAAAAAATCCCTCAAACCATATCCAGGAAATGGGAACCAGAACCAAGCAACAGATGGCACGGAAAAAAGTTATGGGACTTAACAAAAAGCTCATTCATGTCTGGCGTAATGAAGAATTGCTCTAGAAGCCAAACACATGGCCTGTTTAAAATGCATAGCAATGTAAACAGAACAAGTAATGCTGTGTGTTCAGAGAAACTGTGAATGAGAATGAGTCAAGAGGGAAAAGTTATCAACACAGTCTTAAAAACAGATTTAATCTTATGATAAGGTCAAATAATTTTTTTTGTTGTTGTTGAGTTGGACTGGTTACCTGAACCTGCTGAAATCACCAGCTTTTTTCTAGTTTTTTTTTTTTTTTTTTGGCTCAAGATGGTGCCGAGTATGGCTGCTGCATTGCGAGCTCCGACACAACACTGCAGTTTTTTGTTTGTTTTGTTCACAATTCTATGTTTTTTTGTCTTGGATGTTGTCTGCCTTACTGTCTATGACAGACAAACACTTTTGGACATTGGTTCTGCAATAGCACACCGAAAACCGGACTTTAAATTCCTCAATGCTGACCTGCTGTTTACAAACACGCCAGCGGAGCCCTTTGTCTGGGCAGCCCGGCCACAGAAGGAAAAAGGGAAATAGAGCCAGCATTCTCATCAGAGTAAGACGTCATGCAAATCGACCCCCGCTACACAGTATTCTACTGGCAAATGTTCAGTCTCTGGAAAACAAGCTCTGCGAGCTGAGAGCGCAGATCTCTTTCCAACGAGAGATGAGGGACTGCTGCATTATCTGCCTAACAGAAACTTGGATGTCTGCTGAGATTCCAGTTTCAGCCATCGCACCCGTGGGGTTCTCCGTGCACCGAGCGGACAGAGTGAAAGACGTCTCAGGTAAAAGCAGAGGTGGTGGTGTATGTTTTATAATCAACAAATCCTGGTGTGATCAGAGGAACGTACATTCTATCAAGTCTTTCTGCTCTCCTGATCTGGAATTTCTCATGCTTCTGTGTCGACCATTCTGGTTACCAAGGGAATTCACAGCGGTCATTATCACAGCTGTGTACATCCACCCCACAAGCCGACACAGACCGGACACTCAAGGAACTGTACGGGATTATAAGCCAGCAGGAAACCGTGCAGCCTGAGGCCACGTTCATTGTGACCGGGGACTTAAACAAAGCCAATTTTAAATCAATCGCACCAAAATACCACCAACACATCAGTTTCAACACATGAGGGGACCGGGTTTTGGACCATTGCTACTCTCCCTTCCGGGATGGCTACAAATCCCTCCCCCGCCCACCATTTGGCAAATCAGACCACTCTTCCATTCTGCTTCTGCCCGCTTACAGGCAGAAACTGAACCAGGAAGCACCAACCCTCAGAACGATCCAGTGCTGGTCGGACCAATCAGACTCCACGCTACAAGACTGTTTTGATCACGCGGACTGGGAGATGTTCCGGTCCGCTTCTGATGACGACATCGAGGTGTACGCTGATAGCGTAACGTGTTTCATCAGAAAGTGCGTAGAGGATGTTGTTCCGACCAAAACAATATGGATCTACCCCAACCAGAAGCCGTGGATAAATAGCGATGTTCGCGCTGCACTTGATGCGCGGACCTCCGCTTTTAATTCGGGGAATGTGGAGGAGCATAAACAAGCCAGTTATGCCCTCTGCAAAACTATCAGAGCAGCCAAATGCCAACAAGATTGAAGGACAGTTTAACACCACCAACTCTAGAAGCATGTGACAGGGAATTAATATCATCACAGACTTTAAAGGGAATACAAACTCCACCATGAACACCGCTGCCTCTCTCCCGGATGAGCTAAATAATTTTTATGCTCGTTTCGAGGGAAATAACACCGCCCTTGCGGAGAGAGCTCTCGCGGCTGAAGCTACAGAGGTTAGTTCACTCTCCGTCTCTGTAGCAGATGTAACCCGATCCTTCCAACGGGTGACTATCCGTAAAGCCGCCGGTCCAGACGGCATTCCGGGCCGCGTCATCAGAGTGTGCGCGAACCAACTGGCTGGTGTTTTTAACGGACATTTTCAACCTTTCCCTCTCCTTGTCTGTGGTCCCCACATGCTTTAAAACATCCACCATTGTGCCTGTTCCAAAGCAATCCAAAATCACTTGCTTAAATGACTGGCATCCTGTTAGTCTGACCCCCATCATCAGCAAATGCTTTGAGAGACTAATCAGAGATTACATCTGCTCTGTGCTGCCTCCATCACTGGACCCATTGCAGTTTGCTTACCGCAACAGCCGCTCCACTGATGATGCCATTGCATCTACAATACACACTGCTCTCTCCCACCTGGAAAAAAGGAACACTTATGTGAGAATGCTGTTTGTAGACTACAGCTCAGCATTCAACACCATAGTGCCCTCCAAGCTTTATGTGAATCTCCGGGCTCTGGGCTTAAACAGCTCGCTGTGCAGCTGGATCCTGGACTTCCTGTCAAGCAGACACCAGGTGGTTAGAATGGGCAGCAACATCTCATCACTGACCCTCAACACTGGAGCCCCGCAGGGCTGTGTTCTCAGCCCACTCCTGTATTCCCTGTACACACATGACTGTGTGGTAACACATAGCTCCAATGCCATCATTAAGTTTGCTGATGATATGACGGTGGTAGGTCTGATCACTGACAATGATGAAATGGCCTACAGAGAGGAGGTGCTCACTCTGACACGCTGGTGTCAAGAGCACAACCTCTCCCTCAATGTCAGCAAGACAAAGGAGCTTGTGGTGGACTTCAGGAGAAAAGACAGAGAACACAGTCCCATCACCATCAATGGAGCACAAGTGGAGAGTCAGCAGCTTCAGGTTCCTCGGTGTCCACATCACTGAGGAGCTCACATGGTCCATCCACACTGAGGTCGTTGTGAAGAAGGCTCATCAGCGCCTCTTCTTCCTGAGACGGCTGAGGAAGTTTGGAATGAACCGCCACATCCTCACATGGTTCTACACCAGCACTGTAGAGAGCATCCTGACTGGCTGCATCACTGCCTGGTACAGCAATAGCACCACCCACAACCGCAAAGCCCTGCAAAGTGTGGTGCGGACTGCCAGACACATCATCGGAGGTGAGCTTCCCTCCCTCCAGGACATATATACCAGGCGGTGTGTGAAAAAAGCTCAGAGGATCATCAGAGACTCCAGCCACCCAAGCCATGGGCTGTTCTCACTGCTACCATCAGGCAGGCGGTATCGCAGCATCAGGACCCACACCAGCCGACTTCATGACAGCTTCTTCCCCCAAGCAATCAGACTTCTGAACTCTTGATCTGTCACGATCAGTATACATCAGCACTGCACTTTATTAATCATATTATCTCACACTGGACTGTCTTAATTATATTCTCTCTTAACAACACACTGGCAGCTGACAATCATCCGACAGCCTGAATGTCAATACAGTACAATACAACCTACTGTATATTTTAAATATACTATTTTTATTGTATAATGTGTATTCTATATTGTGTGTATGTGTATTCTATATTGTGTGTATTGTATACTGTACAATATTCTATATTGTGTGTATTGTATACTGTATATTGTATATTATTATTTGTATATTGTGTTGTGTGTAATTATGTGTATAAATTGGTATATGTCTCATCACTGTCATGACTGCTATGTTGCTCGGAACTGCACCCAAGACTTTCACCCACTATTGCACTTGTGTATATGGTTGTGTGACAATAAAAGTGAAGTGAAGTTAGTGCTGTTTTGGTGGTGGAACAAAAATGCAGGTCTTGCCACAACTTGCCTAAAACCACTTGTGACTATGCAGCCAAAGGGTCATGTATTCTGATTCTTAATTTGTGTAACTTAGTCATAACATAGCAATCATAGGATGGTTCCAATTAACAAAAACAACCTTACATGCATTCCAGCATAGAAGAAAACATCTTGTGGCTCCTGGTCAGGCATTGCATAAGATGGCCTATCTTGGCATGGTAAAGGTTTGTGCTGAAGACCTTGTATTGAATGTTCCAAGCACCAATGTAATGAATTATGAATTACTTGATGATCTGCTGACCTGTATTAACAGAGGTACACAGACATTCCTTATGCCATTATTGTTTTGCTGTTCGCCACACTAGCAGACTCCAAACAACAAAATTTTGGCCGAGGGTGTCACACATGCGGACTGTTTTGCTGAGATCTTGCTCTCTTCAGTCGGCAGTATGACACACTTGCCGATAAAAAAAAAAATATACCAACTCACCTCAACTCTCTCTCTCTCTATGATTCCCTGTCATGTGGAGCATACCGTAATAACAACAGGAGTACCTTGTGGCAGAGTGGAGAACAGTGTTGAATGACTAATTGAGGTTTTAAATTAGAAAAGAGTTTGACACCACCCTGTGGTTAACAGGGAAATACTAACTCAATCACAAATAGAAAGGGCACACAGGTTCGTAGTTCCAAAACAAAAGGGCAAGAGACGTGGATATAAATCTACAAAAAAAGTTCTATTATCACCAACAGATAAAATCAGAAAGGCACTGACCACTCACTCAATCATTTAAAAGTGTATTAAAATTATGAGCACAGGCAATCAGCTGCGTGGATTGTTATAGGCTTCACACACACTCAAAAGAATGGAACAACATATGCTTGCGGAGGGCTGAGGCTTAAGCCTTATTTATACTTTTTTCGTTTCCTAGGTGAATGGAGCCAGCGTTTATACTACATGCAATGTTGTTTTAAAATTAGTTTGTTTAGGGTGATGCCACAGGTTTTAACTTACTGTTCCAGCCACAAGTAAAACCAGTAATGCAGATTTTTCTCTCCGTGGAACGCCACTTTTAGTGCTGTGACGCTTCTTTGCTTTATTAAACTTGTCATGGCCCCTTTCACTTTTAAAAACTCTAATCTCTCTCTACTCATTTGTTGTGGCCTCATTGTCTTTGTCAAAGTTCTGTTGCAAATCATGTAAAAAAGTATACTTTTGCACAATCTCTGAGAGACAGACTTTAAAGTTATTCATTTAAATGACAGTAACCTAGGAAACAACTCTTCAGCTGTCACGCACAATTGTAAATAAAAAAACATCACGTCCAAACCACACCCACATTACTTTTAACCAATCATCAACTCTCTTGACCAGCCGAGTTCTCCTAGGTCAAGAATTTCGGAGATGTGCATGAACAGGATAAATATCACCAAACAAACACACTGGCAGAACAAAACCATCACTGCATTTCGTCATCATTTGTAGGCGAACTAAACGAAGCCTATTCACCCAGTAAGTATAAATTAGCCTTTACCAGAAGCTGGTAGGCTAGCCGAGCGCAGCGATCACTCTATAAAAAGACACTTCACCCACAGATGTACACAGGTGAATCAGTTGTGAATACACAGCACTCAGCACGTGACAGGGGCACCACCACCATTTAGTGGGGAAAGGCTTGCCCCCAACACTGGGCCCTCAGCTCCTGTGAAAAGACAAAAGAGAAAATTAAAATCAAATCATCATAATAGACCAACAAATCAAAAAGACAAAAACTCTGGCCACCATTAATATGACAGAACTAACAAACTCAAAAAAGGGGTTTAACCCACACAAAACTAAATATACAGTATGTGTGAAGAGCAGGGGAGAGGGAGAGAGCTGATGAAAAATCACCCTGCTAAGATCAACTTCACACAAACAATAACAAAATAAAATGGTTTCAATCAGAACAAAATAACATGGTTTCCAAACTCATGACAATATCACTGGCTTAAGACATACACATACAGAGATAATGATCTCACTTATCTCTGTGAGTCCCAAACAGCACTTTCAGAGCCAACGATAGTTTTAAATGGAAACATACCAAAAACCAAAACGGGGCATAAACAAACAAAACAAAGATGAAACAAAACAAAAATAAAAACAAAACAGCAGGGTCGGATGTTCAGCCCTGTAGCTTCAATGCAGACAGATGCATTCCTGTGAGCAGTTTATTTAACCTATAAAAAGTACAAACAATTATAAAAAGCTAAAAACATTAAACCCGCACGTGTTTTAATCACCATCGTATTTAATGATTTCACGTACTGAAAATGTTTGGAGCTACAGCCATAAATACGGCCGCTAATACACAGACGGCAAATGGAACAGGCAGACTGGAGGAAGGCCGCAGTCGGCCAGTGAAACTCGATATGAGCTTCACACAAACAACCTCTATCACATACAGAGAAACTAATATTAGCTCCGGGTACCAGAGCGAAGCAGTTAGCCTAACATCCAACAACAACACGTACGTTTGGAGCGGAAGTGTCACATACTGGAAAGGGGCGGTCATTAGACTGTGACGCTTGTCTAGGTGGCAGGTAGCCACCCTAATATACAACACGAACGCACAATGATAGGTGGGGGCATGATACAATAAAACAGACAAAAGCGCTTTTCTTGTCCACACTTTATAACGCAGGTCACATTAGTTAAAATATATATGATGCATAAAACGAAAGGTCATCGTTAAACTCATAACAGACAGCAGTATATCTCACTACATGAGCATAATTGTAATAGAGTGATTTAGGGCTTTTTCAGACATGTAGCTTGCATGATTTGTTCCAAAACAAGGGCTAAAATAGTTACAATTTTGCATTTTCTTCATGGTTCGGTTCGCTTTCACAAGGTTATATTTGAAAACAGACCAAAACTGTAAAATGTCCGCTGTAGAAATATAATATATAAACTTAAGTCAGGCTTGCCTTCAGATGAGCTTTTTGAGCTTTTTGTTTTTATCAAAATGGATATTGCTTTTGAAGAGTATCATAATATTGAGACTGGAGAACCAGCTACTCTCTGAGTGTTCCATAATATCCTAATTAATTTGAAACTTTGACTAGAAATCTTAGGGTAGAATTTAACTTTAGAGACAGTTAGATGTGTAAAAAACTCAATGTAAAATCAAGAAGATACTTTTTTGTACTGAAAATTGGATCTTTAATTGATTGGATAGCAGGGTAAAGGAGAAGATAACATGTTGAGATTTTGAATTCAGAAAAGATGTTTGTTTGGACATAAAAACAGGGCCAGTTACTGCCCTGGCTTTTGGACAGGTAGCAATTTGTGAGCTAATGTGATTTTAGCCGGACAGATTCTGGAGAGGCAAGCTGTTATTGAAGACAGAGCCTTGTTTGGCCCACAAATACAACTTAGTCCTCATGTCACATAACATTGTTTATCTTGTGCAGACTGAATAAGTTTAAGGTTTCAGAATTAGGTTTATTTGACAAGTTAAACATACAAGGAATTTGCCTTTATAAATGCTGAAAATTTTGAAAATCCACAAGCAGAAGTTAAGAAATGTAGACAAACTCTGTTCCAAAGCCTAGTGAACATAATCTTCTTTCCAATGTAGCATCACAACTGAGTGAAACCTCATATACAACTGATTTTGAACACAGGCACACCACACTCCTTACAATACAATAATACCCAAGTAAGGTAAAAGTCTTTTGGAATCAACTGCCAGTCGAGTTAACGTATCCACTTTGTATGCATTATTATTTTTCCTAATAATCCAGGTGTGTAAAAACTAGAACAGCAGATAGTGTACTAGTCCAATGTTCCAAGGAAAATACCTGCTCTGAGTAATAAGGAACAGTTTTTTTTTGTTTGTTTTTTTTTTTGTCTTGGCTTCAAAAGAAAAAAAAAAAAAACTCTTTCAGCATACTCCAGTGAAACCAGCTTGTCTGCAAAACTGAGCAATTTAAATGTTACACAAAGGGCGAGACGCAAGTTGATTGGCTACCCAATTACATGTCAAAGGACCAATCAGCTTACATCATGCAAGCTAATTGGCTAAGCATGTCACATGCGAGTGAACCGATTTACTAACAAAATAACAAGCTCAAAGAACCTATCAGCTTGTGCCACATGGAGTTTCATAGCTGAACTTTGGTCATGAATGTGACCTTTGCTAATAGTCTTGTACAAGGGCCCTTTGTGATTTTTAATTTAATTTAATTTTTTTACTTTCGTTTGGAATGGCCCATCGATTGTTGTCCTCTTTCCACAGTGCCCTTCAAGGGCGCAAAAATGCAGTTTGTAAAAATGTCCATAGTCACCGCTTTTGAGGACAGTTAAGTTTGTTACACGTCACATTAGTCGTTTATGTGTAAGGTTAAACAATGCCTGCCCTTTTCAAATATATTTGGATCCCTGTATCATCACATTTAAAATTTGATAGCTGGGCCTTCAAAAAAAGTCTTTGAGTTCAGCCAACAATCCTCCAAATCTCCAAATCATAAACACGCATGAGCACACTCAGAAAGATGAAACGATGTTTAAACAAAACCACAGAAATCAAAGAGATGGGGAAAACATTTTGTAAGCGCACAAGCCCAGGGTCACCCTGGCCATGACAGGGATTGAATTTCACTCCCCAAGAATGTGCTACTATATTGAAGGTGGCCAAACCCCACTGCAGTTCAGCTTGTGCTGAGACATGAAAGCAAAACGTGTTCTCCAGAATCCACAACACACTTCTTCTCAGACGGGGAAACCCAGTATACTGTGTATTAATATGTGTAGTGTGGGGTCATGGAAGGGACACTCATTATAACTGACATGCAACCATTTTTCGAACATTCATAACTCTTTCAGAATCAAACTGTAAACTTTTACTTTTATAACATTAGATTATGTTTTTGGAGGGAATTTGACATTTATGAGAGAAACCAACTTATAAATTCATGGAATGAAATTACAGTTGGTCTCAGAATCAGAATGAGCTTTATTGCCAGGTGTTCTCACATACATAAGGAGGGGTCTTTTTTTGGGGTGATAGGAGAAACAAGTGCACACAAACATTACAGTGAGACACAGAATATAAAACAAGGTAAGAGTATAAATAGACATACAAATAATAAGACATATAACATAGAATGGCATATGTACATGTGCAAGTGGTAATGTATGTGCAAGGTAGGGGTATGTACAGTTATTTAATTAAATATGTGAATTTACATATTTACATGAGATATTTATTGACATTATTGCACTATGGGGGAGTCCTGCAGGCAGTTTAATTGTTCATGTGGAAAATGGCCTGAGGGTCTCTTTTAATCATTCAAGAATGATGCTTTCTGTAAATGCTGTTAGCAGACAAAATCACATCCAGATAGAGCCTTACAACCAAAGGCATAATTTTCACTATTGTTAACACCCACACCTTTCGCTCCTCTTTTTCATTAACTTAGGGGTATTTACAGAATGTATGCTATTTTATTAGCTATTTAATATCATGAAAAAAGAAAGCTCTGGAAAAAAGATGTTTAAATCTCTGAGCTGGTACCCTGAATGTTGTAGGTTTGAACCCCTTGAGCAGCGTCCTTAACCTCAGGTTACCCTGATAGGACTGTCCATGAGGGAGTGTTCTTTGTTCAATAAGTTAAGTTCTTTCAACAGCCACTTGGTATTGCTATAATGTCCTGCTGTCGATTACCACAGACAATAATTCCTCTTAGTTTGTAAAAACAAACAAAAATGTAATGTAATTTAATGTAATGTGCTTACAGTGGAAGTCTATAGGTCAAGGCATTCCAGAGGACGTTAATAGCAGAAATTACTTATATTAGTACATCCGTACAAAAAGTATTATTTAAGCTGTAACGTCTAAATCACCCTTGCAGCAGTGGGACTACTGTTCTAGACGAATGATACATAGCTTCTAGTTAGGCATTACTGACTTAGTTTGTGTTAGTGAGTTTGCTGCATGAACCTTGGGGATAGCTACTTTTTCTGGTTTCTAGCAAGGATAGTGCAAAAGTTACAGAGTTTAGCATATTTATACAGTCATGACAGGAGTTACCAGAAAGAATAACACTGATGGTAAGTAATTGTATTAAACTAGTCCTATGTGAACACGTATAATGATTAAGCCTTGTGGCAGTACTTTTGAAACAGTGTGTAATTTAACTTTTATTCCACTGCAATGTGTTGCCCTATAGACTTCCAGTGCAGGCACATTACTTTATACATGTTTTTCTTGTTTTTAAGGGGCAAATCGACAGTCGATAGTGCTTATATTGTACTGAACCCAGGACATTCCTTCTTGTCAGAAGTTCTGTGTTCTATAACAATATTGTGTGAAAGTCATGTAAGCAATTTGCACTGGCCCTGGTTGTTTGCAGATAATTAAAACAAAAGATTGAATGAAGTAATAGAAAATGAATCCATTTGTGTTTCACTTTTAAGGCCTTGTCTCATTGTAGTTGTTCTACTCTAAACTATATTTGACCCACACCTGGACTCTGCTGGCCAAAATCATGGGGCCATGTTTATTATTGTTACCTCCTCCTTTGCTCCTTCAATAGCGCAAATGTTGACACACAGGAGGAACAGCTCACTACTGTGCCGACTCTATTTCTTCTCGTTTGTACTAGTGAGGGAAATTTGAGTCCTGGGTAAATCTTCTGAGCAACGTGACATGTTTGAGACCACAAGTGATACACGGGGAAGAATGTGAATACTTATTAAATGGTTGTCTGGCTGCAAGGCCAGATGACATTGCTGTACAAATCGGAAAAACACATTGTAGGAAGGAACCGGGGTTCAGGCCAAGCTCTTCGGTTCCAGCATTGTTCCGCTTTGGTGTTAAACATCTAAAACCACAAGCGGAAAGGAGCGGATTGCATTTGGATCTGTATGCAAGTTATGCATCCTAGCTAGTTGTTTTGTCTGGCTTGACTCTGTTTTCTGGGTTGTTGTGCACAAAGCTGCTCTGAAGACGTCCAGATATTTATGATAATTGCCCATCCTAGACATTTCATATTTGTTGTACATGGAAGCCCGTTCAGTATGAAATTTACAAAGGTGAAAAGGTAAAAATAATTCAGCAAGATACAAACAAACAGCTGAGTTGTAGATACAAGTGAATTATAAAATAATGTAAAGAACTGTATTATATGAATTGGGAGCCAATCAAAACAGAATACAAACCTAGACTTAGGAAAGGTTGCAGAGAAGTATAACTAACTGTACCTGTAACTAAATAACCAATATAAGATATGCCGAGATTGGTGACTTGAGATTTGTGACTTTTTAGACCATGTGTGTTAGCCTTGTGTGTTAGCCATATACATGTTTTCTTTGAAAATGGACCAAATATTATAATTATTAATTTTCCACGCATGGGCATGTAAAAGGAGCATGGCAAAAGCCAGTAGCAAAACATGGTTCATAACTGTAATGTAAACCAAAGCCTATTGGCTATTTTCAAACAGGGACAAGCCCTCTGATAAGTCCCGCACCAGCCTTCTGTTTCAACAGGAAATCGTCAACACAGGAAAGAAAACTGCTCATCTAGCCATTCCATGGGGTCTTTAATAACAGATAAGCAACTGAACTGTATCGATTGACCTGTGGTGATAAAACGAAAACATTTGAACTTAAAACACAACCAGAAAATCATGCATAAGTAGTGAGAAGATAACAGAGGTGTTTTGGCTTATCACAGACCTCAGGCTTTAAAGCACCATTCTATTTCTTTACAGATTGTCAGTCTGTTCTATAAACACTGATCTAGTCTCTTCACTTGTTTGGTGATAAACAATTTCACTTGTCATGGCCTGGTTAATATGTCAGAATTTCACATGTGCCAAGCAATAGCCATCAGATCACTGTGCCTGAGGGATGGGGAAAAATGGCTTAAAGGAATATTCCAGGGTCAAAACAAGTTAAGCTCGGTCGACAGCATTTGTGGCATAATAATGATTTCCATAAATATTTATTTTGACTTGCCCCTCCTTTTCTTAAAAAAAAAACCATACATCTGGGTTACAGTGTGGCAGTTACAATGGAAGTGAATGGGGGCCAATTTTTTTTACATTAAAATACTCACATTTTCAAAAGAATGGCCACAAGACATGAACATCATGCGTGTAAACATGATTTTAGAGTGATAAAATCACTTACTAACCTTTTCTGTGTAGAAATATAGCCAATTTTACAACTGTGTTGCCATGACAATGTAATGTCAACAAACCTTAAACCCCTAAAATTGCTTAATTATACAGAAGAATGTGTTTTTATAAAAAACTTAATAAACCTTATAGAAAAATTCTAAGCTTTACATTTCTGCATTTAAACTCTCCAAAAAATTGGCCCCATTCACTTCCATTGTAAGTGTCTCACTAACTACTTTTCCATCCAAGGAGTTTTTGCAAAAAAAAGTTTTAGCGCATCAGAATAAAGCTGATGGAAATTTTCACAAGTGTCGACATAATATTTTTCCATTTAAATTCAGCGCATAAATCCTATGTCGACACGTTGGATGAACACGACACATGTCTAGCCTGTAAGCCTTATTTTATGGTAGTTTAAGTTCTTCGAGTGTCTGAAGTGGATATTGGCCAACGAGAAGACGCACTTCTTTATTACTGTATTGCAATAACAGACACAAGTTTTCAGAACAGAAAAACAAAAAGAGAAATAAAATTCAGCACGAAGGGATTAAACCAAACTGCCAAAATCTAATATACAGATTAAAACAGACATAAGTGAAAAGGGATGTGAAGGGAGTAATTAACTTAAAGGAAGAAAAAGAACAAGTGAACAGATACAGATAAAGTCCTAAATAGCAGAGCTATATGGGGTCATATACCAAAAGTTATATAAAGACACTGAAATTTGTGCACACATTCCAAGTTTTGATTTTTTTTTTTTTTTTTTTTGTTTTGGAAGAGGTGGACAGTTTAAATTCCAACATCTTGAAAAATGATTGCAGATAACACTGGCTGTTATGTATGGACTAATGCAGTGTTTCTCAAGCATTTCATGCTATTGAATGTCTATTTACACATGTAAAAGAAAAAGAAATTAGCGCAATTTCTTTTGGTTTGAAAAATTAGAAAAGAACATGAGTGATTTGTGATTTGAGCAAATTGAAGAGGAGTGTTGAGGTTTTTATGTGTCGTTCGGACACCACAGCCCCACATTTCACAAAAGATTTTCTGCAGGGACAAATTAAATTACATAATGTTAACAGATCGTCCATATTTTAATTCAAGAGTGTAATATAGGTTTACAGGCTCACTAATGCCACCAGTTCTGTTGTATTTTCCAGGTTTTCCAATAAATTTCTTCTAATAATCCCAGATACAGATGAGCTACTTCAACATTTCGACACCGTCCTCTGATATTTCCTACTATTGCAATTATGTGAAATTAAACAGTAAGCTGGCCAATTTCAATAAATTGTCCCAATACTTTCTCCATTTTACACACATGTGGGGACATCTGGGACACAGAAGTTACATAATTTGCGATATACACAAACTTCTGGATGGAAATTGCTTAAGGGCAGATTTCTTTTGCGCTATACCAAAACTTATACAAAATGTTTTAAGAATGACATCATGACACACACCATTTAATCTGTAAAAGGCCATTTGAATGGAAATGGGCAGGAGACAGCAATTTTCGCTCCAAAAATTTTTTTTTACGCATTTTCGATTTTGTCAATAACAGAACAGCACAAAAAGTGGATGGAAACTTAATTACTGTAACCTTGATTTTTTTTTTTTTTTTTTTTTTTTATTTAAAGAAATGTAGGGACATTTAAATAATTAAATAATTTTTTTGTGGTAATCAACATTATGCAATAAGTGCTGTCGATTGAGCTTGACTTGTGAACCTGGAATATTCCTTTAATTTGGTTTTAAACTTAAATGTGTACAGATTTAGTATGGGCTCTAAAAGTGTTATCAAACATTTATGAGGACAAACTACTTGACCATTTATCTTTTTTTCTTTTTTTTTCTTTTTATTTTTTTTTTTATTTTTTATGGTAGACACAGTTTAGGAGGCAAAGAAATTTATTAGGGAGAGAGGGGGAATGGGATTGGGACACAACGCGGGATGGACTTAAACATGCATCTCCCCCATAAACATCATAGCTCCATTTGTCTGAAGAATGTAGCTTAAATGCTCAGCCACATCTACAACAGATGTTGTTGCCAATCTGTTTATGTACATATGAAGTGAATATGGTAACCTTCATTATTAACGAATTATCTTTGTTTGCATCTGTACAGATATCATTGTAACATTACATATTGTTGGACTCTTTTGTAACTGTTGAATTGTAACTGTTGAAGTGCACATCCCTTACATGGCAGACTAAAAAACCTGGTGGGTTGATTGAACACTAATATTTTGCTCTGGTCTAGTGGATACTCAAGATGCCCACACACAGAAACTCTAATATTTCACAGCGCAGGCATTAAGACTGATTTTTATGCATGATGCAAAATTGAAATAGAATCTCAATGATGTAGATTGTGTTCTCTTAGGAACAAGAGGATCCCAACAAGCTCGCTACCAGCTGGCCTGACTACTACATAGACCGCATCAACTCCATGGCAGCTGTAAGTATCTTGCTCTATCACAAACGATTTTAATGATAAGACTTAAGTTTGACTCAGTTGGAGGTGGAAAAACTGTATTACATGAATTGGGAGCCAATCAAAACAGAATACAAACCTAGACTTAGGAAAGGTTGCAGAGAAGTATAACTAACTGTACCTGTAACTAAATAACCAATATAAGATAGGCCGAGATTTGTGACTTTTTAGACCATGTGTGTTAGCCTTGTGTGTGTTAGCCATATACACACATGTGGAGTGTCACAGAGATTATCTTCAGTAATCTATGACCCTTTCTACTTTGGAGACATTATGTCTGCACAGTTTGTAACAGAACTAATAATGGTGTGTTTTGTTTGGACACATTGCAATCAAAGAACCATCTGATTTTATTGAGTTCTGAACTAGTTTAATGTATCCAGTGTTTCTGATCCATTATTGTGCAGTTGTCTGGGTTGAGCCAAAATATTTTCATATTATAATACTTTTTCATTTGGTGGGTTCATGCTGGTAAAATGTCATCAGACATATTTTCGGGGACAAATGGCAAACTGTAATCATTTAAATGTTCTTTACAGTGCTGCATTATTTTATTAAACTGGCTTGCAGATGTAAACTGCCCCTGGCAACACACACTGTTTACAGGCCAACTGATTTTGCAGATGTTTTTGTTTATTGGCTTCGTTGACGGGATAATCTCTCCTCAAAGCATATTCCCAGGCAGCTTTAGAGTTTGGTAGTACATCATGTGTGCAAATTGTCTTCATTATTGTCAGTTTAACTGCTTTAGCAGTCATTAATTGGCTTTGAAAGTGACTAATTGTAACAGTTCAAGGATGGGCAAGGAGGAGGTGGGAACCGGCTGAACAGTCTACGTAAAGTATAATCATAAACTTAAAACAAACAAAAACAAACACAAACACACATGCAACGTGGCTGGATACATCTCTCTCTCTCGAACTGGTGCTCCCAGCTAGTCTTTATCCCACCCCCCCCCCCCCCCCCCTGGCTGATTAGCCCAGATCTTCCCCACCTCCTCCCCTTCTTCCGGCTCTCGGTGGCCAGCAGCAAACCCTCCGTCCCCAGGCAGACGGCAGCAGCGAGGACTCCCTCCTCCCTCCCCGGTTTCGGCACCACTGTAACAGTATAAGGACGGGCAAGGAGGAGGCGGGAACTGGCTAAACAGTAAAAATAAACTTTAATGATATAGATGAACTTAAACAATGAACTTAAACATAAACAGACATACATGCATCTCTCTCTCTCGAACCGGCATCTCCGGCTGCCCTTTATCTCGCTCTCCCAGTGATCATCTGATTCAGCGCCGGCCGTGCTCCATCACGGCCCGGCCACCCCCTTCTCCTCGTCACATTAATGTACGTTTTTTTATGGTCAAACTATGATGTAAAATAACAGCTGCTAGTACAAGTGCATAATCCAGATTGCCCTATATGTAAGAATACATTGGTACTACAGTATATGCTTAAATAATAATGAATTGTGGTCACTGTTAAAGTTGTTTTTACTGCACACTTTGTGTTGTTTTAGCACCTTGTTCATAAAAAAAATATGCAAATCAGGTAGTGGCACAAACATGCCACAAATTTAGTGCTGCAAAATACACACAAATATCCCTTTGAAAACAATTATTTTGTCTGCATTTTTCCATAAGCAGTAATACTTAATACAGTAATGTTTATCGAGTCAAGCAAATTGTGTTTCCAGACATTTGTGAAGCCGTCACATTCTGTAATGCGCCTAATTTACATAGAAAGGAGATGTGTATTATCAGAAAAGAATGACAAACACGTAATTTAAATGGCGCTAATGTCATTTTGCTGAAATACTACATGCTAAATTTGTGCAACCGTTTAGCTGACTTCAAATATGCATGCTTCCCTACTATATCGTACGCCAAAAACAGTATGCCATTGGACTAGGCTGTCAGAATCCTCATTATTCATATAAAAGTAGACTAGAAAAACCCAGATGATCTACTACATCCGGCAAGATTATGAAGTGCACATCAACTGCACACTTTACTAATTACTTTACTATTACTTTACGTAATGCCATGGGATCTATGGAGACCTGAGATTCAAAAGGCTAAATAAAAATAATAAAAAATAAAAACAGCAGAGAACCGCAAGTTGGACGCCTCTTTTCAACTGTAAGTGCTGTGCTAAAATTAACAAGACTGCTATGTCATATACAGTATGCGGGTCAAGAGACAATGCCCAAGTCTGGAATGTACTTATACTGCTTACCTGCATACCTAAAGAATATACTTTGTTTTTACCGGCCGTGAAGTGCGTTCTTCATCAAGTGCAGTACATAGTCTGACTGTACACGATTTCGAACGCAGCTTTAGTGAATTTGCGCACCCTACCCTTGCCTACCCATATACAAGCTAATTCAGAGAGTTTTACTTTCTACAATTATTCTTAATAGAGTCTGTGGTGACACCTGTAAGAATCATAATTTCCTAGCTCACACACAGACCCAGTATAATCCAAGAATAACATACACAGTTCATATAATCTACTATGATAATACTTGGAGAAATCCCAGAGGTTTGGGATCCCGTATTACCAGGATTTTTTCATTGACATCAATAACAAATATTGACTGTTATGACTGTTATAGTATATGACTGTCATTTTTATAACGTTTTGACTGTAATATGTATATTTTTCCTTGATATATTAAGCGAAAGAGAAAAATAGAGCAGCACAATGGTCTCTCTGTTTCTTTATACTGAAATCTTGATGGATTCTGTCTGACTTTGCACCATGACTTCATAGTAAAGGAGTGCATGTGTGCAACTTGATTGTGGAATAGATCTGGTAGCTAAGTTATTAGATGAGCTCATTTTGGCGGTGCTGAGTCGACACACTGAGATTGCACTCACTCCCAGCAGCCATTCATAAAATACTGTTAAGACTTATGTGGTCACACGCATGAGGGAAACTGAGCTTTCCCTAGCCATTCAGTTTGAAAATGTTACTTCCAAAGATCAGATACATTAAAAATATTGCTACAAAGCTTTTTAGTCTGAAACCTCTAAACGTAAGTCTTGGAAGAAGCAGCATTTGGAAGAAGACTTGGATGGCTTCTATACTTTATACAGTATCAGCTGCTATATTTAGTACATCGGACTAAAATTATAAATTATTTATACTGTAAATCATTGTTACGATCACTACTATTTCCTTCATTCATATATTTCAAAAATTGAATCACAGGAGATTAACAACCTTAATTATATGGAAAGATTTACAAAGACCTTGCAAAGCATGTTCAGTTGACAGAATTTGACTTCCAGAACACCTCATCATAACCTTAATGGCCAAATTAGATGTGGAGACATTTTGTCTACATGACTGTACAGACCTGGCCTCACCTCCAGACTTCAACATCTAACTCCTCACTTCTAAAATACAGCTAGCTCATATCTGATTGGCTGGGGGTACGCACATTTCAGGAGTCCTTATGCACAGGTATATAAGCTAGAATAAGGTGCAGAGTGGACTAGACTTTATGTGACAGTTACAAGTTTGGCTGCAAAATTTTAACATTAAAAAGAATTACACATATCAGCTTTAATAAAAATAAAAAAAAAGGAATGTTTTAAGCAGATGTTGTGAACAGCATTTGTGAGTTATGTTTTATGTTGTTCATAATTGATAAACACATTTAAGGAAACCGAGACATTAATTTTATTTCAGAGAACTGATAGGGCACCTTGCAAAACCGGGACTGTGCCCTATGCCTGATCAGAAATCCTACAAAAGCGCTTGTTGATGTTTGTAGTCTTGAAAATAACATGGAAAAAAACAACAACATTAATGTGTAACATTATACAGGTGCATCTCAATAAATTAGAATGTCGTGGAAAAGTTCATTTATTTCAGTAATTCAACTCAAATTGTGAAACTCGTGTATTAAATAAATTCAATGCACACAGACTGAAGTAGTTTAAGTCTTTGGTTCTTTTAATTGTGATGATTTTGGCTCACATTTAACTAAAACCCACCAATTCACCATCTCAAAAAATTAGAATATGGTGACATGCCAATCAGCTAATCAACTCAAAACACCTGCAAAGGTTTCCTGAGCCTTCAAAATGGTCTCTCAGTTTGGTTCACTAGGCTACACAATCATGGGGAAGACTGCTGATCTGACAGTTGTCCAGAAGACAATCATTGACACCCTTCACAAGGAGGGTAAGCCACAAACATTCATTGCCAAAGAAGCTGGCTGTTCACAGAGTGCTGTATCCAAGCATGTTAACAGAAAGTTGAGTGGAAGGAAAAAGTGTGGAAGAAAAAGATGCACAACCAACCGAGAGAACCGCAGCCTTATGAGGATTGTCAAGCAAAATCGATTCAAGAATTTGGGTGAACTTCACAAGGAATGGACTGAGGCTGGGGTCAAGGCATCAAGAGCCACCACACACAGACACTACAGTTGTCGTATTCCTCTTGTTAAGCCACTCCTGAACCACAGACAACATCAGAGGCGTCTTACCTGGGCTAAGGAGAAGAAGAACTGGACTGTTGCCCAGTGTTCCAAAGTCCTCTTTTCAGATGAGAGCAAGTTTTGTATTTCATTTGGAAACCAAGGTCCTAGAGTCTGGAGGAAGGGTGGAGAAGCTCATAGCCCAAGTTGCTTGAAGTCCAGTGTTAAGTTTCCACAGTCTGTGATGATTTGGGGTGCAATGTCATCTGCTGGTGTTGGTCCATTGTGTTTTTTGAACACCAAAGTCACTGCACCCGTTTACCAAGAAATTTTGGAGCACGTCATGCTTCCTTCTGCTGACCAGCTTTTTAAAGATGCTGATTTCATTTTCCAGCAGGATTTGGCACTTGCCCACACTGCCAAAAGCACCAAAAGTTGGTTAAATGACCATGGTGTTGGTGTGCTTGACTGGCCAGCAAACTTCAGCAAAGCTGAAGGCCACTGTCAAAGAAACCTGGGCTTCCATACCACCTCAGCAGTGCCACAAACTGATCACCTCCTTGCCACGCCGAATTGAGGCAGTAATTAAAGCAAAAGGAGCCCCTACCAAGTATTTAGTACATATACAGTAAATGAACATACTTTCCAGAAGGCCAACAATTCACTAAAAATGTTTTTTTTATTGGTCTTATGATGTATTCTAATTTTTTGAGATGGTGAATTGGTGGGTTTTTGTTAAATGTGAGCCAAAATCATCACAATTAAAAGAACCAAAGACTTAAACTACTTCAGTCTGTGTACATTGAATTTATTTAATACACGAGTTTCACAATTTGAGTTGAATTACTGAAATAAATGAACTTTTCCACGACATTCTAATTTATTGAGATGCACCTGTATATCACATATTACATGGTATAAGTGGTCATTATTATTGGTATTTGTTAGCTTAATAAGATAGTATAACCTGCACTAGTTACTAAATGTAAACATATTACTGTTTAATTATGACTGTATTTGGAAAAGGCTACATCATGTGGTCCAATGGGGATAGGATTTAGTGGGGAATAGGCTTTTGCATGGCACCATAATGGTACAGATGTTGGAATGTGTTATTTTTTAGCAAGGGAAGCCCCATTACCTAAAAATTATCTTGTAAAAAAACACCCGTGGCCTGATTTTTTACAGACAATGGCCTGCTATTCTTTAAAAGTTGCTCACAGTCTAAATTATTGCATAGTGTACACCTGTGTACAGTATGTTGACTCTGTAGCTGTTAAGACATGTATGATGACAAAGATACTAGTGATTGTCATTAGTCAAGTGTAGCTTGCAGTAAGTCTTGTTTTTTGAAGCATTACTGATCTGCCATTTAGTGCATTTTATTAAAAGATTAAGATTTTAAAAAGAAAAAAAATTACATATTAAATTTTAAAATTTTATTTTTATTTCAGATGCAGACACTTTTCGCATTTGATGAAGAGGAAATGGAGATGCGCAACAAGGTGGTAGAGGATCTAAAAACAGCGCTCCGCACTCAGCCAATGAGGTAAGAGATCTCAGTGACCCTTTTCGTTTTCTTGGTTCATAATTCTGGTGTCTGGTTTCAAGAGTCAGGATCAAATACTTTGAGTTAAGAGCACCAACTCAACAGACAGTGTGAGACAACTGATTTAGACTTGGGCTTTTTGGGAAGTCGGCCTACACTACTTTGTTTAGGGATCTAGGGTTCTGCAAGTAGCATAGAAGGACTAGAGTGGGAGTGAACATTACTGCATCTGTCCTCACCCCATCCATATGGTGTGGGCTGATCATCACATGAACACACTGAACTGCAGTGCATCATTCATTCAACTAAAAATAATCATTGGCTGCTTCCTACAACTCCTCCTTTACTTTTTTTTTTTTTTTTTTACATAAAAATAGCCAGAATCTTTAAATGAGACTTCAACATTGTTCTTTCTCCTTCAAGATTAACTTATTTGTCTTTGTGAGACATACTTCATCTGAGTCCATGCTCTCATCAGAAGTTTCAGATTAAACCAGCAGTTCAGAGTCTCTTTCATCACAGCAGACTATAACAGTGATCAGATCTGCAGCTTTCAGTCACAAAGCGAGAGTCTGAGACACCAATCACACTGGCCCCAGCTGTCTAGACATGCAGTATGACCTGAACAAGACTTTTTTTGTTAAAAAAAAAAATAAAAAATATTTCTAGATCTGCAGAAAAAAATAAATACTGCATACATGTGCAGAGACAGCGTAGCTATTCATTAAATCATTGTGCATTTTTCAAAACATTAAAAAAACTGCTTTTATTAAGTTTAGTACCATTAAAAATTAGTTCATTGAAATTCTTTTTACACCCACTTGTTAGTCTTCTTCAGAATTGTCCTTTCATAAATTATATAGATCGCCTGCCACTTCATTCTTTCTTTAACGGCCAAATAAAAGTCATTCATTTTCACGTTTTTACATCCTCTGTTATACTAAGTTGGCACTATGTTCATGCTCTGCGGGCCCGGACTGGCCATCGGGAGCACCGGGGGAAATCCTGGTGGCGTGGTGACTGATTTGGCCCACTGCCCTGCTTGTTTATATGTATTTGTTTATTAATTTCATATTCATTATTATTTTATATTATTGCCACCCAAGTGATTTCTGAATTTGGCATTCAATAATAAATTAATAAAATCACAAATCTGCTAGTCTTGACTAATCTGTGCCACCCCTAAAATGGTCATATAATTTACATTGTCTGAGCGGTTCAAGTAAATGTGCAGAAAACCAGCTAATTCAAGGATGCGCATTCATTCAATATATGCACAGAGCGCAGCTAACATAACTGTCTAAATGCTTGTGCACAGATCAGTTGAATTATTAAGTTTACCCTTTTTAACTGAATTCTGTTAATGAAAAATAACCATGAAATTAACTGAAATGAAAGCGTGCATTTTACCTGTCAATCAGACGTGTGGAAGTTGCGTAGAAATAAAAAGAAAGAAACAAAACTGTAGTGTTCTATTTGAAATGAAAATCAGATAAATGCTCTCATGTCATACAGAATAAAATTAAGAATAATGAATAAATAAAATGTTTCTTTTTGAAATATTCTAATGGTAGTGTTTTAAAAAACGTCCTGGTTACTTGCGTAACCTCCGTTGCCTGATGGAGGGAACGAGACTCTATCTGTCACTCACTCGACGTTGTGTCGATATAGAGACACTAGGGGTCCCTATACGAAACGCCGCAACTGGCTGAACTGTGTTACGTGAACTGGCGGTGTGTGACGGACAGACCACTGTGTGCCTCGTAGCCAACGCACCAGGCCGACATGTAACCTCCCCCAACACTGTTATGATTGTCGAACGGCCATTTGGGGACAAGTCGACTGCCCAAAAGAAAGAGACAGGCTAGCCCAGTCGTGGCCTTTTATCCTCTTTTTTTCCTCTCCCCAAAAAAAAAGGAATTAACCGACTGGGGCCACAGGTCTAGTCGGGGGGGTGTCACTCCCAAGGGGAAGACACCGCGGAGACCACACCCTGCCCAAAGGGGGGGGGTATTTTGAGTGGAAATATGTCAAATGTTCTTGCCGAGCTTTGTCGGAAGTATGTCATGTGGAGAAGTCCCATGGTAGATCCTACCCTGTGGGGGAGGAGTTTCTACAAGCATGGTGACTGGGGCAGAGGGGCCTCTGCCAAAAGAATTAGCGGAAGATATACGTCACATGGGGTTACCTACGGGGAACCACCACATGCGGAGCACCTACCCCAGTACAGGGCTTAGTTAGCACGTGTACTGAGCCGGTAGAGAGTTTCTCCGCAAACTCGTCTGCCACAGGGCTTGGAGGAAATGATCCAGGGAACACAGTTTGTGAACACTACTGGGTGTCAACAGCACATGTCTTCAGCTCAGGGGAGGTGAAAGGCCCTATGCACAAGTGATACACCCGGCCAGCTATCCCGGACTTACCTGCTTGTGCGTGCCACTACACAGGACGAAACTGGTTCTTCCTGACCTTGCACAGGGTCTGTGCAATTAGGCTCACTGGGGGAAATGCATATTTTCGAAGTCCAGGGGGCCAGCTGTGTGCCAGCGCATCTATACCGAGAGGTGCCTCGGTCAGGGCGTACCAGAGCGAGCAGTGGGAGGATTCTTGGGAGGCGAACAGGTCTACCTGTGCCTGCCTGAATCGACTCCAAATCAGCTGGACCACCTGAGGGTAACCTGCCATGACAGCGCGTCCGCTGCAGTGTTGAGGTCGCCCGGGATGTGAATGGCTCGCAGCGAGGTGCTGCTGACTCCAGAGGAGGAGACGGTGGGTGAGTTTTGACATACAATGGGAGCGCAGACCTCCTTGATGGTTGACATATGCTACCGTTGCCGTGTTGTCTGATTTGTCTGGGCCGCTTGAGCGCCAAACCTGCCAAAATGGAATGTTGGACGGTGGTCGTGATGATGGCCATGCACACTGGGTATGTGACCCAGGGAAAGAGGAAACTGCTCTTGGGCATGCGGCGAAATTAAATGAAAAGGCAACAAAATATTCTCCTCCCGGCTGTCCACCGGGGGATGGAGTGGTCTGCTTACCAGCTCCAAGGCAGTGGGTTTCGTCGTCCCTGGGTCACCCATCTCAGGGGCGCTTCGAAGCCTTTCGTGGGTTCTTGGTGGCCGGCCATGTGACGGGTGGCGTCTGCTTCCTGTGGTGGGCTCCACGCTGGGGCCGGGCCGAAGGGGCGGGCTGCGGCGGAGCTGGTGTAGTCACCGCAGGGGGACGCCCTTGGCGATGAGCAGGCGGGGTGCGAGATCTTGAGCCGCACCGGGGCAGGATGTGCCGGATAGCCTCTGTCTGCTGCTTCACCGTCGAGAACTGCTTGGCAAAGTCCTCGACGGTGTCGCCGAATAGGCCAACCTGGGAAATGGGGCAGCAAGGAACCGTGCCTTGTCGGCCTCTCCCATCTCGACCAGGTTTAGCCAAAGGTGGCGCTCCTCAACCACCAAGGTGGACATCGCCCGCCCGAGAGGTGACATCACCCGCTGTGACCTTCGTCGCCCTTAGAGCGAGGTCAGTCGCCGAGCGCAGCTCCTGCATCAAATCTGGGGCGGAACTACCCTCGTGCATTTCCTTTAGCCCCTTGGCTTGGTGGACTTGCAGGAGAGCCATGGCATGCAGGGCGGCTTGTCCAGCCGTCAGGGACGACGTAAACCTACAGGCCTTGGACGGGAGCTTAGGGCGCCCGCACCAGGTGACGGTGCTCCGCGGGCATAGGTGCACCGCGAGTGCCTTATCCACTGGTGAAATCGCCGAATAGCCCCTGGCCGCCCCACCATTGAGGGTAGTGAGGGCGGGGGAGCTGAAAGATCAGGACCGGGCAGTAAAAGGTGCCTCCCATGACACTGTCAGCTCCTCGTGCACTTCCGGGAAGAAAGGAACTGGAGCGGGACATGGCTGTGAGTGGCGCCGCGAGCCCAGGAACCAATCATCGAGCAGCGAGGGTTCAGGGGAAAGCGGAGGGTTCCACTCTAGCCCGACGCTCGCGGCTGCCCGGGAAAGCATGTCCGTCATTTCCACGTCAGCCTGTGACTGGGCGACCGTACCCAAGGGGGGGAGCCCAGCTGAGGCTTCTGTATCCGACTGGACGAACAAGAGGTCAAACTCGCTGTGAGACAAGCCCGATCGGGGCAGACGAGTGTGCTGGGGAATGGGAGGTCCGTGGGGGGATACCCAACGGAGGTGGTCCCATTGGGGTCCCCAAATCGCCCCCAGTGCTAGCCACGCTGGCCTCATACCCTTTTTCTTACGAAAGCAAGCCATGACCGCAACATTGCCATGGTCATGTTCTCGCAATGAGTACATGATCCATTCACGAATGCTGTCTCCGTGTGGGTCGTGCCCAGACACGAAAGACAGCGATCGTGACCATCAGAAGTTGAGAGATAATGACCGCAACCAGGAATAACACACAAACGGAAAGGCATCTTTAAAAAGATGCGCCTTTAAAAAGACGTTCCGTGTGTGCCACTCTTTTAGAGAAATATACTCTTTTTAGAAAAATATACTCTCTGCCGAAGCGCCCAATGGCATTTCAGAGGAGGGAGAAGACGCTGAAATGCACCGTCAGATCCAGCAGTGGTGAATGAACAGTCAGCTCAGTCATCGACCGTTCGGCTCCGAAGAGAAAATCTGAATGAGTGGTTGCATACCAGCTCCTTTTATACCCGTATGTCCGGGGAGTGGTATGCAAATACCACTCACCAATTTTCATTGGCCTTTTATCAAAGACCAGAGGTGTCTCGGGCTCCCAAGTGTGACCCCTAGTGTCACTACATCGACACAACATCAAGTGAGTGACAGATAGGGAACCTTAGTCACAAAAGCACTGTTTGATCCATGTAAAAGTTCAATTAGGCCCTATAATGATTGCAAATGATCACAGCATGGAGTAGGGATGGGATGATATATTGAATTTCGATATATCACGAACCCAAAAAATGATGAACCATGTCGAGGCAAAACTCTATATTTCAAATTTGAAACATTATTTTCTGTCCACGTGATCATAAATGAAATGACCCGTCAAACATCATAATCTCTCTGTCGCTTGATTTTACCCCTACTGTGTCACGATATATTTGTGGAAAGACCCAAGATGCAGGATGGCAATGAAAGGTGTTTTATTGAAATGAAAAAAAAAAAACTTAAACAAAATACTCTCACGAGGGAGAAATAAAAGATAAGACAAAAATAGAACAAAAAAAAAATTGACAAGGAAAACTAAATCAAATGGAAAACAACTCTCACTAGGGAGAAAAAACAAAGCAACAAGACAAAAGGATCTGAGAACAAACCGACTGGATAACAGGACAGGATACAAACAACACGACCGGAACTAGAGGCTGAACATAACACAACGATCTGACAGGGAAGACAAGACAAAGGAGAGAATATAAAGAGGAAGGGAAGACTGAACACATGTGCTGCCAATAATCACAAGCAGTGCGAATCAGCGCTGCCCTGACAACACTGATTACACTGCTGAGCAGCACCTGTGGTAAACACGAGGGAAGGAGGAAAACAAAAGCACATGGACAACCTGAGAGAGAGGTGGAGGAAACTGTCACAATCCTGCCGCATAACGAACAAAACCAGACCAAAATGGCAGGATCATGACAGTGTTTAATTAATCAGTTGCACGATCATGAAGAACATCTCAAATTTTTAAATCCATAAAGATCTCTTTCTCAATGGCAATACCTGCAGTGATGACAGCCGACTCTCACGCTCTTCACTTTCACTTAAAGCATGATTGCGTCACTCAACGCCAGCAAAAAGGCCTGGACTGGGACATATCCTAAAACCACACCCACAAGAACAAATAAATCAGTCTGATTGGCTGATGAATCTGACAGTCTGACTTTAGATGCCTATTCACTTCAGTGTTGAGGGATTCTGTGGATATTCTGAAGGCCTGACAGGGTGGAGCTCAGACTACACACAATGTGGAGGAGACGCTACACTGTTACTATGGTGATAATACACCAGCAGCTGTGCATTTGAGTATGTTGCGACTGCTTTAGGCTTTTCAAGCATTTATTTGGCCACTGTCAAACATAAAGGAAAGCGATGGGAATCCCTCAGATTTGCATTTTTTTTTTTTTTTTGGCGGATAATTTGTGGGAATTATAAAAAAGGCAAGCTACCGCAAATAATGCGTAGATTGGTTGAATTGACAAAATCACAACATCGGTCGTGTCTAGAAGGGATCCCTCTTTTCGTCAATTTCTGGAATATGCACAGTCTATTATGTATAGTATGTATAATTCTGTTTATCAGTTAACTGTGTTTATCAAAAGAACAACATATAAAGTTAAAGATCCATTTAAGACGGCTAGCAAAATAACAACGTCATGCTCATGAAACAAAGCGTTTGAAGTCGCACAGCAATGATGAACGCTAGTAAAAGATTATTTTAATGGTCTGCTTTGATAAAAAGTCATTCTTGATGATCAATTCAAGCTCTAAAATAAATATTTAATATAATACATTTGATAACTTCATCTCTATGTGTGCTATTGTTGGTCATGAGATATTGTAAGTCAGTGGAAAAGTACATCAATCAGCGCTGGTAAAAGAAGTCTGACTAGTGGTAATTAATTCGCTCATCACATAAGATGTTAAACGTTCTAATCCGTCCATATAAAACTATATATTTTCATAAAAAAAGACTGTATCCGCACCTCAGTTGATGTATATCTTGAGTGGGGACACATTTGTTTGCTTTGTATTTTTCTGTGGGATTCAACTGGACAAGGGTTCAAACTCATGAACTCACAGCGACGAGGAGCGCTCACCGCCCATTCTCGATTCCTCAAGTTCATCACTGCGGCACATATGCTGCTATCTTCTTAATACTGTAATACTTATGTTGTTTAAAATTAAAAGCAGATTATGAGCATGACGTTGTTATTTTGCTAGCCATCTTAAACGGATCTTTAACTATATCTGTAGTTCTTTTGATAAACATAGTTAACTAAAGAACATAGTTACACATATTTAGACATACATAACAGACTGCGCATGTGCGAGAAGTTGACGAAAGAGGGATCCCTTCTAGACATCTGAAAGGGACTGAGGTTTGGGAATCATTCAACAATGGAGCTTGGCTGCCCACTATTGGACATTTAGTATTTTTACATTTCAGTTGATATTTTTATTATATTTATAAGAAATATGTTTATTAACAATAAACTTGAAAATTCAAGCATGCCAAATACCTCAAAACATGTGAATATACACAAAAAGGAATGATGACGTTTAATGTGTTGCCATGGCAACAGTATTTAAGATATCAAGAATCCCTTCAGAATTTTAAATCTGCACTTTGTCTGTCTTGACATTATTCTAAAAGATTTTGAAGCAATTCAGGTAAAAATAAGATGGATATTTCAAAGTCTGCTAAAAGTGACACACTTCCTTCTGCCAGTTGGTGGCGCTACGACCTTGACCCACAATAGCCACATCAATGTGATAAGCCTGCAAGGACAAACATTTGGCTCAATTTTGATTTAAATCACACCATGCACGCAGAAGATATGAGACATTTCCTTATTCCAATTTTGCGACGTTATTTTATCACGTTGCCATGGCAACACCGTTTGATATATCAAAAATCCTTTCGCAATTTAGCATCTTCAGTGTCATGGCATGATGTCGCCCACATTTGGTACCTGTAACATGAAATCCCTGGGAGGAGTATTTTAAATTCCAGAGCATGCATTTTTCAAGCAATCCAAATTGCCAACTTTCTGTTGGGCAGAGCTTGCAGAGACTGTCAGCATGAAAGTTGTCTGGCTTGATGAGATCTATATGTGTACAAAGTTTGGTGACTGTAGGGATGTGCTACAGAGCCCTCCGAAAATGCCCATCTTCTAGATGGTGCTACAGAGCCCCCCCCCCCGGCAACTTTGCCAAGCCCTAATGACCAACGATGTGTGTGCAAACTTTCAAGAGTTTTCACGCATGTTATGTACCCCAAAAGTAGGCAACACCATTCGATATTTAAAAATCTGTTTGCAATTTAGCATCTTCGATGTCTTGGCATAATGTTGTCTAAATGTGGTGACAGTCTCATGAATCACCTAGGAGTATTTAAAAGTTCAGAGAATTCAGAGAATCAATCAATCTCTCTATCTATACATTTTTCATTCTTAATTTAAATTTTTTTTGCTAACTGATTAATTTTGCATTTTTGCTACAATTTAATATAATTATTTATTGAAAAAGATATGTATATCTAAAGATTATATTGTAATGAATTCATTTGCCATTTTTATTTATCCTTAAAATGGTTTTAAATTAAATTAACAAATGTAATTCAAGGCATTAGGTGTTAAGATAGTCTAAGTAGATTTTAATATGAGCACAGAAGTCATTTAGTCTTGTAATATTGTTGCAGTTCTGTGGTAATAGATTTCAATTTCTTTTATTATTGCATTTTTTCTCTGTTCACTGTCAAAATAAATGAAGTACCTTAACTTTGAGTTTGCATTCGTTATTCATACGCATAACTGTTTAAATAGCCTCTAAATTAATGTTGGGCAAATGAAGACATAAATTAGGTTAGAATACTGCATGTCCACCCATAGAATAATTATTAAAATCAAAAATTACCAACTGGTTACCAGCAAACAACTATTGATCAACGACATTGCCACAATGTCATCATGACGGACTGGCACCATTCCAAAGTTACATTTTGGCAGCGAATCCAGGAATTTCACTTTTCCAGTTGTCACAACGTAATCAGTTACATTGCCACAACAAAAGTTTGGTCATCAAATTACAGTGCAGTTAGGAAATGGCCACGTAATTTGGCAAGCTGAGATTACAAAATGGCTGAAATTGCTGTGGCTTTTCTCAAATTTTGCGATGCAGTTTGCTGCATTTTTTGGGGTTGTTTTGCAGTGAAAACTCACAAATCATCATTATATACCTCTGTAATTGTGTTAATTACATTGTTAATGCAATTACATGTAAATATTTTAGTGCATAATAAATGAATATGCAGTTAGCAACCAAAAAAAATAAAAATAAAAATGCACACAAATGAGGATTGAATAATTAGGCCTGTTGCCATTATTACATTGTCTGATATTTAAATCTGGTATATGGTCATATGCGAACAAATACAATTAGTGTTCATATATTTGAGCATTTATGTACTTATTTAAATTCAACAAGTGTTTAAAAAAACATGTTACATTTGTGAAAATAGTCATTTTTGTCATATTATCAAATTCTGTATATCGCATACACTGGCGGCCAAACGTTTGGAATAATGTACATATTTTGCTCTTATGGAAAGAAATTGGTACTTTTATTCACCAAAGTGGCTTTCAACTGATCACAATGTATAGTCAGGACATTAATAACATGAAAAATGACTATTACAATTTTAAAAAAGTATTCAGAACTTCTTAAACTACTTCAAAGAGTTCTCATCAAAAAAGTCCTCCATGTGCAGCAATGACAGCTTTGCAGATCCTTGGCATTCTAGCTGTCAGTTTGTCCAGATACTCAGGTTACATTTCACCCCACACTTCCTGTAGCACTTGCCATAGATGTGGCTGTCTTGTCAGGCACTTCTCACGCACCTAACAGTCTAGCTGATCCCACAAAAGCTCAGTGGGGTTAAGATCCATAACACTCTTTTCCAATTATCTGTTGTCCAATGTCTGTGTTTTTTTGCCCATTCTAACCTTTTCTTATTGTTTTTCTGTTTCAAAAGTGGCTTTTTCTTTGCAGTTCTTCCCATAAGGCCTGCACCCCTGAGTCTTCTCTTTACTGTTGTACATGAAACTGGTGTTGAGTGGGTAGAATTCAATGAAGCTGTCATCTGAGGATATGTGAGGCATCTATTTCTCAAACTAGAGACTCTGATGTACTTAACCTCTTGTTTAGTTGTATCTGGGCCTTCCACATCTCTTTCTGTCCTTGTTAGAGCCAATTGTCCTTTGTCTTTGAAGACTGTAGTGTACACCTTAGCATGAAATCTTCAGTTTTTTGGCAATTTCAAGCATTGTTTCCACCTTTTTAATGTCTTCTCCATGGGTGGCGCCATTGCGGTGAGAGACTTCCTCTCGGATGCTCCACACTTCCGCTTAGTTGTTGTTTTCAGCTAGACTAACGTTACTGGTGATGGTGAGCAGCTAATGGTCTGGATAATTATGCACTGTTATAGGGTGTTATAACAACTACAGGTGGCTTAAAGACTACTGGAAAATGAATGTCACAACGATAAGCCCAACAAAAGCTGCCAATGCAGAAACATTCCGAGTCGAACCAGATGTAATAAGCAGAGGTTGCATTAAACTAATTCTCTGTCACTTGCCTTTTTTTTAAAACATTGACAGATAATTCCAAATACTGTCCATCATTTTGGAAGATAACAAAGATGGAAAACATTTAAACCAAGCCTTTGTTTTATAAATCATCTTTACAAGGTTCATATTTCACATCGCGCTGTGAGTGCATGTGAATGAGGGAGAGACCAAGTTTTTCTCGGCAGAGTGCGTGAGAATGTAGCACTTGTTAATGCAGAAATAATGCAAAGGTATGTGCCTCACATCTGAAGATTTTATTATGACCACACATACAGGTGCATCTCAATAAATTAGAATGCCATGGAAAAGTTCATTTATTTCAGTAATTCAACTCAAATTGTGAAACTCGTGTATTAAATAAATTCAATGCACACAGACTGAAGTAGTTTAAGTCTTTGGTTCTTTTAATTGTGATGATTTTGGCTCACATTTAACAAAAACCCACCAATTCACTATCTCAAAAAATTAGAATATGGTGACATGCCAATCAGATAATCAACTCAAAACACCTGCAAAGGTTTCCTGAGCCTTCAAAATGGTCTCTCAGTTTGGTTCACTAGGCTACACAATCATGGGGAAGACTGCTGATCTGACAGTTGTCCAGAAGACAATCATTGACACCCTTCACAAGGAGGGTAAGCCACAAACATTCATTGCCAAAGAAGCTGGCTGTTCACAGAGTGCTGTATCCAAGCATGTTAACAGAAAGTTGAGTGGAAGGAAAAAGTGTGGAAGAAAAAGATGCACAACCAACCGAGAGAACCGCAGCCTTATGAGGATTGTCAAGCAAAATCGATTCAAGAATTTGGGTGAACTTCACAAGGAATGGACTGAGGCTGGGGTCAAGGCATCAAGAGCCACCACACACCGACGTGTCAAGGAATTTGGCTACAGTTGTCCTATTCCTCTTGTTAAGCCACTCCTGAACCACAGACAACGTCAGAGGCGTCTTACCTGGGCTAAGGAGAAGAAGAACTGGACTGTTGCCCAGTGGTCCAAAGTCCTCTTTTCAGATGAGAGCAAGTTTTGTATTTCATTTGGAAACCAAGGTCCTAGAGTCTGGAGGAAGGGTGGAGAAGTTCATAGCCCAAGTTGCTTGAAGTCCAGTGTTAAGTTTCCACAGTCTGTGATGATTTGGGGTGCAATGTCATCAGCTGGTGTTGGTCCATTGCGTTTTTTTTGAAAACCAAAGTCACTGCACCCGTTTACCAAGAAATTTTGGAGCACTTCATGCTTCCTTCTGCTGACCAGCTTTTTAAAGATGCTGATTTCATTTTCCAGCAGGATTTGGCACCTGCCCACACTGCCAGAAGCACCAAAAGTTGGTTAAATAACCATGGTGTTGGTGTGCTTGACTGGCCAGCAAACTCACCAGACTTGAACCCCATAGAGAATCTATGGGGTATTGTCAAGAGGGAAATAAGAAACAAGAGACCAAAAAATGCAGATGAGCTGAAGGCCACTGTCAAAGAAACCTGGGCTTCCATACCACCTCAGCAGTGCCACAAACTGATCACCTCCATGCCACGCCGAATTGAGGCAGTAATTAAAGCAAAAGGAGCCCCTACCAAGTATTGAGTACATATACAGTAAATGAACATACTTTCCAGATGGCCAACAATTCACTAAAAATGTTTTTCTTATTGGTCTTATGATGTATTCTAATTTGTTGAGATAGTGAATTGGTGGGTTTTTGTTAAATGTGAGCCAAAACATCACAATTAAAAGAACCAAAGACTTAAACTACTTCAGTCTGTGTGCATTGAATTTATTTAATTCACGAGTTTCACAATTTGAGTTGAATTACTGAAATAAATGAACTTTTCCACGACATTCTAATTTATTGAGATGCACCTGTACTCTTTTCACGGATGTTTCCTCAATTTTCGAACCTTAAAAAGCGACCAGTAGGGATTTCTAGATTCCCTAAATGTCCGCGATTTGGCTGTTTTTATATTGAACTGCTCAACAAAAAACATAATTAAATCTAGCGCATCATATACATGAATTCTCTCTCTCTCTCTGCATGCTGTATGTCTGTCTCGCTCTCTCTCTCATTCAAACATACACATACAGGGCACTTGCAGAGAGCGCTAGAGCCCAGTAACTTTACCATGTAAATGTGTGTGATTGTATATCTATTCAGGGATTGCCTTCGAAACCAAATGTCCACACGCGGCCTTTAGTGAGAAAGGGCTTTACGTTAAGTAAACACAGACTGTTCACTTGTTTTTGACTGTTGTTAGTGATATTTCAGTGCTTGGTAATGGGAATAAGCTGCAAAGCGGAAGTCTGTAGCATCCACATTGGAAGAACACGCTAAGCATAATGGGTAATTTCGCTGCCTGTGAAAAAGGTGGATAGCCTTCATTCATCAAAACAATGGTTGACTGACAAGTTTCTATAGAAAGCTGTTTCTTTTTTGCCATTTTTGACTAATATTGACCTTAAGACGTCAGTCTATTACATACTGTGGCAACTCAAAAACAAAGATAATGTTAAGCTTCATTTAACTAACCAAATAGCTTTCAACTGTGTTTGATATAATGGCAAGTGATTTTCTAGTACCAAATTAGCAATTTAGCATGATTACTCAAGGATAAGGTGTTGGAGTGATGGCTGCTGGAAATGGGGCCTGTTTAGATTTGATCAAAAATGACTTTTTTCAAATAGTGATGGTGCTGTGTTTTACAATAGTAATGTCCTGACTACTTTGTGATCAGTTGAATGTCACTTTGGTGAATTAAAGTACCAATTTCCTTCCAAAACAGCAAAATCTGTACATTATTCCAAACTTTTGGCCGCCAGTGTATATCTATATAACTGACATTTTTATATCAGAAAAAAAACATTTATGAACATTTACTTTCAGCATAGAAGTGCTCTGCATATTGCCATTTTCAGATTCGTAGCCTACTGTATTAATAGCACTTCAAATTCTAATCTCTTTTTATTACACAACTAATGGGGATTTTAAGTGAATGTTAGGGATTCTTTGTATAAACATGAGTTTTTGTGTCTCATTCGCAGCACGCGGGGTGAAGATTAAATGCTAGCTGTGATGTATGTGTGCTGTCTGCGGTCCCGCGAAAGGTTAGAAGGATTTTAATTGTGAACGCACAGTGTGGAGGAGACGCTACACTGTTACTATGGAGATGATACAAACGGCAGCTGTGCATTTGGATATGTTGCAACTGCTTCAGGCTTTTCAATCATTGTTTTGCCGCTGTCAAACATAAAGGAAAGCAATGGGATTCCCTCAGATTTACGTTTGTTTTTTTTTGTTTTTTTGCGGAAAATTTGCAGGAATTATAAAAAATGGCAAGCTACCACAAATAATGCGGAGATTGGTTAAATTTGCAAGATCGCAAAATCGGTCGTGTCTAGAAGGGATCCCTCTTTCGTCAACTTCTCACACATGCGCAGCCTGTTATGTATAGTCTAAGTATGTGTAACTATTCATCAGTTAACTGTGTTTTTCAAAAGAACGACAAATTTAAAGATCAGTTTAAGATGGCTAGCAAAATAACAACGGCATGCTTATGAGACACGGCATTTGAAGTCGCACAGCAACGATGAGTGCTAGTAAAAGATTATTTTAAATGGTCTGCTTTGATAAAAAGTCATTCTTGATGATCAATTAAAGTTCTAAAATAAATATTTAACATAATAAATTTGATAACTTCATCTCTATGTGTGCTATTGTCAGTCATGAGATATTGTAAGTCAGTGGAAAAGTACATCAATTACCTTTGGTAAAAGAAGTCTGACTGGATGGTCTAGTGGTAATTAATTCACCCCGTGCATATGAGGTTTAGGGTTTTAATCTGCCCATATGAAACTTTATATTTTAATTAACAAAGATTGCATCCGCACCTCAGTGGATGTATATCTTGAGTGGGGACACATTTGTTTGCATTTTTCTATGGGGTTTGACTGGAAAAGAGAGCAAACTGTGGAACTCGCAACAACAAGGAGCACTCGCCGCCCATTCTCGATTCCTCAAGGACATTATTGTGGCACATATGTTGCTATCTTCTTAATACTATATAATTAACATTTATGTTGTTTAAAATTAAAAGCAGTTCATGAGCATGCCCTTGTTATTTTGCTAGCCAACTTAAATGGGTCTTTAACTTTATATGTTGTTCTTTTGATAAACATAGTTAACTGATGAACGTAGTTACACATACTTAGACTATACATAACGTACGAAAGAGGGATCCCTTCTAGACACGACCTGCAAAATCCTGGAGGGACTGAGAAGTGGTATTTTGGGAATCATACAACAATAGATCTTGGCTATCCTCTATTGGACATTTCTGGTACTGCGTCTGATCAAGTTAATTGCCACTCAGAACTGTGTTAGACATATGGCTTTGATTTTCTAGTATTTTTACATTTCAGTTAATATTTTTATTATATTTGATTTTTATAAAAAATAAAAAGTTTGTGCAGTACATTTTCATTACAATAAACTTAGACTTCTATAGCTTTTTTATTTCACTTTAAAAACTGCTTTCACTTGCACAATAAATTGCCATGGCAACAGTTTTTAAGATATCAAATATCCCTTTACAATTTTACATCCACAGTGTCTTGACATTATTCTAAAGAATTTTGAAGCAATTCATGTAATCACAAGAGGGTTAATTCAAAGTCTGATAAAATGTCCTTACTTCCTGGTGCCAGTTGGTGGCGCTATGACTGTGACCCATAATAACCGCATAAATGTGATCAGCCCCCATTACCAAACATACAGCTGAATTTTCATCAAAATCATACAATGCACACAGAAGATATAAGGAACTTCCTGTTTCACATTTGTGTCCTTAATTTATTGCGTCGCTCAGGAAATGACAATGTGAGCACCGGAGAGACACGATGAGCCGCTTGCTTTGTTTCTATGGATATGACAGAGGGAGATGCATATTAACACTATTAAAACTATTGTAAACTGCATACGAAACAAACTCAAAGGTCTATCTTTAGTATTCTGTGCAAATGAAGATTCGAGGGTTTAACTGGACGCCTTGAAAACCACATGAAAGTTAAGAAATTACAATTGATGACTGGAAGTAACCCGAGGCTGTCAGTAAATTAAACAAATTGTGATTAATCTTATTGTTTGTCGTTTATAAGACTAATCTACCATGACTGAATGCTGAATTTTGCCTCTAAATCCAGTATTTTTACATAAAAATAAAATGCATTACATTCTGTTACATTTCTTTTCTTTGTAATAAGTAAGACTAATCTACCATGATTGAATGCAGAATTTTGCCTCTAAATCTAGTGTTTTTATATAAAAATACAATGCATTCAATTCTGTTACATTACTTTTCTTTGTAATAATATAGAATTATTTAATATTGATGCCAAAGAAGTTTTATTGAATACAGACACATGTTCTTATGCTGCTTATTCATTTTGAGAGCATTAAACATGTTTATATTATCTTATAAGTTAATACGTATAGCTACAGTTGCAATCGAAATTAAGGATTTACAAAGGTAAGCTTTTCTGATGACCCAGAATCTATATCAGTTGAGTGACACATTCAAAGTCATAGTGTGAATATATAACCTAATACTGGTAAATAGCAGGATTTTTTATAAATACAGCCATGTCATAATTATTCAACCCCTATTGCATGTAGCTGTTTCTTAAATATGTTAGGCTACACAAGTAATTGTTTTTAAACAAAATTAAGTCATCATTCTGCAATGGCACTTAAGTTTTAAAATGTAAGTTTAGCATTGTAAGCAAAAATATGTTTCTATGCAAAAGAGGAGATTATTTCATTACAAAAGAAAGGTCATGGCTAAAAGTACATTTCCAAGGCACTTCAATTTCCAATAGACAAATTTGGCAGCACCATTCATAAATGTTTTTAAATATGGTACAACAGCAACCTTCTTGGGGTGTGGAAGAAAGCAAAACTTCACCAAGGAAAATGCTGACTTGAATATTCAAGAAGTAATAGGAAAGAAAGGCCTGTGGAGTCCTGGAAGGTTTTATAGAAGTATGACACTAAACTGAAAATGAGTTTTAGACCCATGGGTCAACAGTACATCAGGAGTAAGATGACAAGGTAATGACAAGAACGACACCATCCCCACAGTCAAGCATGGAGGTGGGTCAGTCCTGTTATGGGGGTGTTTTGCGGCTGCAGGAAAAGGTTATCCTGACTATGTGACAACACCATGGATTCTTTCAGGTATCAGACCATTTTGGCATGAAAAATGTGATGCCTTCAGTGTGTAAATTGAAGCTTGGTGATCACTGGACTTTCCAGCAAAACAATAACACCAAGGATACATCCAAGTCATCCAAAATCTTGTTCTGTGATAGGTTGTGGAATGTCCTTAAATGGCTGTTTCAGTCCATCATTAAAATCCCATTGCAAACCTTTGTTGGGATTTCAAGGAAGCAGTGGCAGCACAGAAACCAAAGAATGTCAATGAGCTGGAAGCTTTTGCTCATGAGAAATGTGTAAAAATTCTAAGAGAGGTGTAACATTAGGTGTCTAGGAGTGGAAAAGGAAGAGAGGAGACGCAGGAGTAGGTTCTTTCAATCATTTAATTATAATCGTAGGAGTGGAAAAAACACTGGAGTTGAACAAACACTGGAGTTAAACAAACTATAAATCTAAACATCAAAACTGAATACAATGTAACACTTCATTAACACAACATAGCACTTCAAGGACTGACCAAGGAGTGGGCAAAACTAGAGGATATTTATACAAAAGGAACTAATGAGAGAATGGAATACAGGTGAGGATAATAAGAAACAGATGGAAGTGATGAGGGCAGTGCATTATGGGAAATTAAGTCTGGGGGAAGACTTCAAAATAAGAGTCCTTGAAGAAAATGAGGGAGACAGACTGTGACAAGAGGTGTCCGAAGCCTGAGAACACTTACCTGCAACATTTATTTGCTGTTATTAAGGATAAAGGATGCTCCACAAATGATTGACTTTGGGAGTTGAATATTTTTGACATGACATTTGTGGACATTTTTTTATTTTAAAATTTGGGTAAACTGGACTCTTTGTTCTCAAAATCACTCAGATGTGTATTAAAAACTTTCTTTGACTGTTTACTGAGGTTTTTGTTGATGTGCTTTAATTCACATCACCAGAATGTATTGCTGGTCAGGGAGGTTGAATAATTTTGATTGCAACTGTATTTGTACTCTTAACATGACATATAGCCCTATTAATTATAATACATACAATATTTTTTAAGTGGGCTCTGTCCCACAAATAACACAGAGGGTGTGTTCACACTTGTAGTTCGGTTCTCTTGGTCCTCTTGGTCCGGACCAAAAAAGAAAATGATACATTTAATCCTGGTTCGCTTAGCATTCACACTGGCATTTTTAACACTGAACCTAAAGCTACAAAACAAAAGGCATCAGGAAAAAGTCACAACCTGATTGGACAGATTTTATGATGTATATTTTGCAACTGAACTTGCCGAACATCCAAAACAATGCTGGCTGCTGGGCAAAATGCGCTTGTTAGATTTATATATGTATATATGGTGGTATTTTTACCAGCTGAGAAAAAACGAAGAGCTAATAAAATGTGTAAAGGAGTCAAAACAGCGCCAGGAATTCCTCCATTGCACACACAAACAAAGATATGCTGCAAGGACGGCTGACGGCGGTTCAACGCCTGTACCGAGCTGTAATGGGCAACATAGCTCCTATGATGAGAAGAACCAGGTATACTTGAGGCCAGTATTAGGCAAATTACTTCCTGTTTTTGGTCCGTTTAAATGTCTTTGGTCCATGTTGCGTTTATATATCAATCGAACCACACCAGAGTTCGTTTGGAAGCGGACCGAGACCCACTATTCAGACGGTCTCGGTCCGCTTGTTTGGTGCGAACCAAGGTTCGGATGGCAGCGTTCACACTTGTTCAAATGAACCGCACTAACAGAGCAATTGCACCAGAGTTCGTTTTAATCGAACCAAACCTGCCAAGTGTGAACACACCCAGAGTGTGAATGCAAAAATGACTGAGACCCCGTAACTGGTAAAGTGGACCAAAAAAGAGATTTGAGCCCACTTACAAGCTCTCAGACAGTGTGAATGCAAAGAGAACGTCCTGGTTACTTTCGCAACCTCCGTTCCCTGATGGAGGGAACGAGACTTTGTGTCGATATAGTGACACTAGGGGTCACTCTTGGGAGCCCCAAACACCTCTGCTTTTTGAAAAAAGGCCAATGGGAATTGGCGAGTGGAATTTGTGTGCCACTCCCCCGGACATACGGGTATAAAAGGAGCTGGTACACAACCACTCATTCAGGTTTTGTGCTGAGGAGCCGAGACAAGGTCCCAGCCATTTCAGCGGGTAGTTCAGTGTTGTGGCAAGAGGGACACAACGTCTCATTCCCTCCATCAGGGAATGGAGGTTACGAAAGTAAGCAGGACGTTCCCTATCTGTCACTCACTCGACATTGTGTCAATGTACTGACACTAGGGGTCCCTATACAAAACGCCACAACTAGCTGAACTGTGTTACGTGGACTGGCGGTGCAAGATGGGCAGACAGCTGTGTGCCTCGTAGCCAGCACACCAGGCCGTCACGTAATCTTCCCCAACACTCTTATGAGCGTCGAACGGTCCATCGGGAACAAGTCGACTGCCCAACAAATAGGGACAGGCTAGCCTAGCTGTGGCCTCTTTTCCTCTTTTTTCTCCCCAAAAAGAGTGGAATTTGTTAACCAACTGGGGGCCATAAATGTCTATGTCTGGGGGGGGTCACTCCTAAGGGGAAGACACCACAGAGACCACACTCCGCCCAGAGAAGGTTGGGGTATTTTGAGTGGAAATACATCACATGGTCTTACCGAGTCTTGTCGGAAGTATGTCATGTGGAGAATTCCATGGTAGGTCCTACCCGAGGGGGGGAGAGTTTCTACAAACATGGTGACCGGGGGCAGAGGGGCCTCTGCCCAAGGAAGACGCAGTTTACCAACAGGGAAATGATTTAGCGGGATAAAATATCACATGGGGTCACCTACGGGGAACCAGCACATGTGGAGCACCTACCCCAGTACAGGGCCACTACACTCCTGGTAGAGTGGGCTTGTAACACCACGGGGGGCGGCACGTCCTGAGCATGATGGCATCAATGACCCAGTGGGCGATCCTCTGATTGGAGATAGCGCTTCCTTTCCGCTGTCCACCAAAGCAGACAAAGAGCTGCTCGGAGCTTCTAAAGCTCTGCGTATGATCCATATAGATGTGTAAAGCATGCACCGGACACAGCAATGCCAAGGCTGGGTCTGCCTCCTCCTGGGACAGTGCTTGCAGGTTCACCACCTGATCCCTAAAAGGGGTCATGGGAACCTTGGGCACATAGCCCGGTCGGGGTCTCAGGATCACGTGAGAGTAACCCGGACAGAACTCCAGGCATGATTCACTTACAGAGAACGCCTGCAGTTCCCCTACCCTCTTGATGGAAGTGAGCGCAGTCAGGAGGGCAGTCTTCAAAGAGAGTGCCTTAAGCTCAACCGACTCCAGGAGCTCAAAGGGAGTTCCCCGTAGACCCCGAAGGACTACAGAGGAGTCCCACGAGGGGATGAGGCATGGTCTGGAGGGATTCAACCTCCCAGCACCTCTCAGGAACCTGATGATCAAGTCGTGCTTCCCCAAATACTTACCATCCACTACATTTACATTTACATTTATGCATTTAGCAGACGCTTTTATCCAAAGTGACTTACAGTGCCCTGATTACAGGGACAATCCCCCTGGAGCAACCTGGAGTTAAGTGTCTTGCTCAAGGACACAATGGTGGTGGCTGTGGGGATTGAACCAACAACCTTCCGCTTATCACTTCAGTGCTTTAGTCCACTACACCTCCACCACTCCACACGATGCATCCACTGCATCGTGATGTGCCGAAATGGCGGCCACATACACCTTCAAGGTAGAGGGGGACAGCCGCCCCTCCAGCCTCTCCTGCAGGAAGGAAAACACCGATCCGACTGCGCATCTCTGGGAAGTCTTCGCGTCGGGAAGAACACCACTTAGCGAACAGATGCCACTTCAAGGCATACAGGCACCTCATAGAGGGAGCCCTAGCCTGAGTGATCGTGTCTACCACCGCGGGTGATAGGCCACTTAGGTCTTCCGTGTCCCGTCCAAGGGCCAGATGTGGAGATTCCAGAGGTCTGGTCACAGGTGCCAGATGGTGCCCTGTCCCTGATAAAGAAGGTCCTTCCTCAGGAGAATTCGCCGGGGAGGGGGGCTGTCGCAAGAGCATGAGGTCCGAGAACCATGTCTGGGTGGGCCAGTAGGGTGCTACTAGGACAAACTGCTCCTCGACCTCCCTGACCTTGCAAGTTGGCTTACTGGGGGAAATGCATATTTGCGTAATCCCAGGGGCCAGCTGTGTGCCAGTGCATCTATACCGAGGGGTGCCTCGGTCAGGGCGTACCAGATCGGGCAGTGGGAGGATTCCTGGGAAGCAAACAGGTCTACCTGTACTTGACCAAATTGACTCCAAATCAGCTGGACCACCTGGGGGTGGAGCCTCCACTCTCCCCTGAGCATAGCCTGTTGTGACAGCACGTCCGCTGCGGTGTTGAGGTCGCCTGGGATATGAGTGGCTCACAGCGACTTCAGGCGCTGCTGACTCAAGAGGAGGTGACGGTGGGAGAGTTGTGACATGCAACGGGAGCATAGACCGCCTTGACAGTTGATGTACGCTACTGTCGCTGTGTTGTCCATCCGGACCAACACGTGCTTGCCCTGGATCAATGGCCGGAACCTCCACAGGGCGAGCAGTACTGCCAACAACTCGAGGCAGTTGATGTGCCAACGCAGACACGGGCCAGTCCAGGAGCCGGCGGCTGTGTGCCCGTTGCATACGGTGCCCCAGCCCATCTTGGAGGCATCTGTCATAACCACAACATGCCTGGAAACCTGCTCTAGTGGAACCCCTGCCCGTAGAAATGCAAGGTCGGTCCAAGGGTTGAAGAGGTGGTGACAGATCGGCGTGATGACCACGCGATGTGTCCCATGGTGCCATGCCCATCTCGGGACTCGAGTCTGGAGCCAGTGCTGAAGTGGTCTCATATGCATCAACCCGAGCGGTGTGGCCACTACTGAGGATGCCATATGCCCCAGGAGTCTCTGAAAATGTTTCAGTGGAACCGCTGTCTTCTGTCTGAAAGCCTTAAGACAGTTCAGCACCAACTGTGCGCGCTCGTTCTTGAGGCGCGCCGTCATCGAGACTGAGTCCAACTCCAAGCCGAGAAAAGAGATGCTCTGAACCGGGGAGAGCTTGCTCTTTTCCCAGTTGACCCAAAGCCCCAGTCGGCTGAGGTGCATGAGCACCAGGTCCTTGTGTGCAAACAACACATCCCAAGAGTGAGCTAGGATTAGCCAGTCGGCGAGATAATTGAGGATGCAGACGCCCACTTCCCTTAGTGGGCAAGGGCTGCCTCTGCGACCTTCGTGAAGTCGCCGAGGACAGGCCGGAGGGGAGGACCTTGTACTGGTATGCCCGGCCCACGAAAGCAAACCGCAGGAAGGGTCTGTGTAAAGGTAAAACCGAGACATGGAAGTACGCATCCTTCAGGTCTACCGCCGCAAACCAATCTTGATGCTAGATGCTCGCTAAAATGCGTTTTTGCGTCAGCATCTTGAACAGGAGTCTGTGCAAGGCCCGGTTCAGTACTCGCAGGTCCAAGATTGGCCGCAACCCACTGCCTTTCTTCAGTATGATGAAGTAGTTGCTGTAAAACCACTTCTTCATCTCGGCCAGAGGGACAGACTCTATTGCACCCTTCCGTAGAAGGGTAGCGATCTCCGCACGCAAGGTAGCAGCGTTCTCGCCCTTCAGCGGACGCCGCTGGACCTGGGCGGGCACCTGGCGAACTGAATTGCATAGCTCGTAAATCGTTGTATGCTATCAAAATCAGTGTCTCCCCTATTCTGTGGACTCTTCAGAGTATTTTGAGCCCACCCACATCTTGATCTGTGATTCACAGCCAGAGCTCTCATTCAAAACAGATCAGATACACTGTGGTGTTACCAAATGTGCATTGGCTATTTACCTAGATCAATTCGGCCAATAGATCTCTAGTAATGGTTTACTGGCAGGGCTTGTAGGCAATAGTGTGAGGTTTTCATAGATACATGGGCTGGCCTTTCTTTTGAGTGATCAAGATGAATTATCTTGTACAATTTATGGCAGAAGAAATATAATATGTTTGTTGAAAATGAAAATAGTTGCTGGGTCCAACTGCTAACTGTAATGATGCTGCTACTGGCACTGGCAATGACAAAGACGATGACGATGATGATGAAATGAAGAACCCAAGTGCAATTTATTTAACAAAAGTGAGATCCAAAAAACCCTAACTATAAACGTGAATGAAACATAAAACATGAACTTGACTTGGCTTGACATAAACTTGGTTTGACAAACTTGACTTGACCATAAACAATGACTACGTTACCAAACACAACCAAAATTACATTCAAAAATACCTGACAATGGACAATGGAAAATGTAGGGCTTTACTGGTTGTTTAGATCAGTGTTACTATCAGAAATAATTAATAATTATTTCTGTAGTTATTAATTAATATTTAAATTAATTAATTGGATCTAACTCATTAAACCTCATATGGGACTCCAGTAAATGTAGTGTGCTACGTTTAGGAGCAAGTTTGGTCATTAGCAATAATTAATAATTATCAAAGATAGTTCTTAATTATTAAAATCAATAGAACATTAATTAGAATCAGTGTTAGCTTTTTTTAAATCCTTTAAATCAACAGTTATCAAAGATAATCGTTAATTGTTAACATCGATGAAACATTAATTAAAATTAATACTAGCTTATTGATCATTCAAATTCAATCATCCAAGATAATTATCAATTATCAAAAATCAATAGAATATTAATAAGGATTAACATTGACAGGGCACCACCCTGAAATCAGGGACTAATAACCGAATATTAAAACAGTTTCAATATTAGATTGTTTTCTTAGGAAAATCGGCATCCGAAGAATATCGATTTTCGGGAAAAAAACAATGAATGAAGGTTTGAATCCGAGCACTGACATCCCATCAGCATGACACAGGCGTATGCAAAACAAACCAAAACACTTCTCTTTGTAATATAAACAAAGTTTATTTATGCAGTAATATCAATTAATAATTAATACAATGCAGTCAATAAACTTCCGACTTACAACTACAAACTGTACAGTGACATGATTAGATATGGAAATAAAAATAATCCTATAACACATAAGGTGTGTGTGTGTGACAGTGTGTGTGTGTGTGTGTGTCAGTGTGGTTAGTGAGAGAGAGAGATTATTAAGTGACAGCCCGAAAGCTGATTTCGTGATAGCTGGAGAGAAAGCAGCTGTGCTCATCACTCAGAGACGCGGTTTTATGAGTGGGGCTCGTAAAAGTCCTGTGTTATTTGACTCTAATGGATGAACTCAGTTTCTGTCTCACCCGCGATGGCGAAAATGCACAACAATCCAATTTGGTTGGACCAAACAAAACAAATTTGTGATAATTAATACCCTGAGTATTAATAATGAGCGGACGTGGCGGTCCGTAAACTGTACAAGCAAAAACCTTGAAACACAAGAATAACACGCTATAATATTCTATCTCTGCCCAGACGTAACCTCTTACTTGAATCGCATGAGGACACAGGTAGAATGTGTTTTCCTCCGTCCTTTAACTTTGAACTGGTTCCTTGAGGCTCGGGTGATGACGGGAGGCCGTTTCCTCGCTCTGTCGGCGGGCGGTACGGCTGTTGATTGTCAGCGGGCGGTACGGCTGTTGATTCTCGACGGGCTGGCGGAGAACTCAGAAATGTCGACTTGATTGAAGATGGAAGAGAAATCTTTAATCTCTTCACTTCTGTAGGCAAACGGGTGAAGATGCGAATTGCTCGGCGGTCTCCTTCGGATCCATTAGAGTGTTTGGTTGAACACAGAGTAATCTCAATTTATCCAGCGAGATGGAGATTGTATGGCTACAGTTTCAAGTCGGACATTACTTCCTTATGCCACAAGGTTGCACCGGAGAGCAGCAAAAAGCTACGTCCGTATTCGGTGAACTAAGTCGCTGGAAGCAAAATCTTTTAGCATTTCAGAATTATTTGAACTCCTGATGATGTCATGTTTGAGGGACGTTCTGTTGTGTGCCTCATCCAATAGGAGTTGAGAGCTCGATCCTTTAGTGAGCAAGGCTTCCTGGATTTGTAGTCTGTTTTGGACTCCCTTTGTTTGATTTTGGCGCGATTTTTATCAGAAAAATTTACGTCTTAGAAGGTGGGGGCTTGAGTTATGTTTTTATGACTGTTAGGCCTGCCTTTGTCTTCTATCTGAATACATGAGGCCCAACAAAAACATGAGGCTTAAACACATGAACATGGGAGAACACATGACAAAGATAACCAATAAACAAACAGAACTCTTAACAAGATAATCAAACAATGAACCAATGAAAACAAGACACATGAACATGGAGGGAAAACAGGACATCACATGATGAGGCGTGGGGCGTAGCCTGGCGAGACAGGGCGTGGGGCATGGGACCAGGTCAGAGTCAATGGAAGGTGGGGCCCTGAGAGGCTTGAGGGGTGGAGCTGTGGAAGGTGGGGTTGTGAGAGACTTGAGGGGCGGAGCCATGGAAAGTGGAGCCGTGAGAGACTTGAAGGGTAACACCATGGAACTTGGTGCCCGGAGAGTAGCTGAAGACTCGAAGGGCCAGGGTGGAGCTGATGGCAGGGAGGACCAAGGTGGTGTTGGGGAATCTGAAGACTGAGGCGGAACCGGTGGGACTGAGGACCAAGGTGGAGCGTAGGGAAGGAGGTCCCCGGTGGAGCTGATGAATCGGAGGGACGAGGCGCAGCCAGAGGTGCTCACGCTTCTAAGGAATGAGATCTACTTTTCCATCATGTTATTGCAGCAAGATACCATACACAATATATACATTATCAAAATACCAAAATTTCAGTAGTCTTTAGTGAAATGTGCTGATTTTTTATACCAGCTTCAATACTACAATAAATCAAGTCATTTTTATTTGTATACCACTTTTCACAACACACATCGTTTCAAAGCAGCTTTACAGGAAATCATGCATTAACAAAACAAACAAAAAACGAATATCTATAATGTCTTACAGTGATCAGTGATCATTGTGTAGTTTGATAAAATATGATTGTAAGATGTGTATAAAAATTAAATTATTAAATAATAATTGTATTTAGAACCCCTGTGATCAAGCTGAAGGTGACTGAGGCAAGGAACACAAAACTCCATAAGATGTTGGTTAGTGTAGAAAAATAACCTTGGGAGAAACCAGGCTCACTGTGGGGGCCAGTTCCCCTCTGGCTAAACAACATGAATATAATGCCAATATTAGTTATTTGTGTACAGTGCAAGTCATGGTTTTAAAATTGTAAATTAAGTAAGTGTTAAGGTCTAGTGTTTAAAAAAGAAAAAGAAAAGATTTTTTATGAACTTTAAGATTAATGACTAATGTCTTTGAAGTCCATCCTGGATTAACTGCAGAAGTTTACATAGATGCATTGTCCTTTGTTAGTTGGCTGATGAAGGCTTTTGTTGGCAATTAAATGATAGTTAAATGATAGTAATGCAGGCAGAGATAAATTATGAGGTGCATCGCAGTTCAACCTGCAGGTCATTTCGGTGAGGTTCAGAGGAGTCCATCCTAAGTCCAAGGTTGAGGCAGTGGCATATGAAATATCCGATATCTTACAGTTGGAGTTGGCATCAGTTCATCCTCTGAAGTAAAAAAACTGAAGTGATGTCTGGCTAGCACCGGCTGTAGTATGTCATCATCTCTCAGTGACATGTAGCAGTGGAGTCCGACATAAAGCAGGAACGGAGCTGGATCTGGCAGGCTCTGGTAACCTTGGGATATGACATGGAAACAAATAGAATAATATTAACATAGATGCCATTCAGTTTTATGCAAAGTTAATAATATCCTAACAATAATTAACTTAATTACAAAATAAAGTTCTCAAGTTATTATTTAAGAGTAGTAAACAGTCAGTAATAAAATAACAAAAGAAAAGCAATGAATAGAAGAAAAAAACCCCCACTATAGACCAAACAAAAATACAAATTAAGAAAACAGTGCTTTTTAACAGCTTAAATATTTTTTTAACAGTATCAAGTATTCAATTAAACATTCAGAATGATCTTGACATAAAATCATTACTGATCTTCCCTGTATGAATAATAGGCTACTTTAATACTTTTATACTAGAGTTATACTAGTAAAGTTATCCAGCCAAAAGCAGTGAGTGGTTTTGTCATTTTCTTTTTATTGTTGTTTGATTAACATTATGGAAACACTTGACAGCGGCAGGTCTATTAGGTTACATTTAAACGTACAAGTCATACATTAAGATAGAAATCAGCTTTTCTCCTAATGTTTATGTTTAGACATCACTCTCTGTGTTTACATGAACACCTCACCAAGACAGGCATTTTGGCAGATTTTTTTAAATGTATTTGACCGTTTAGGTGCGGCATTCTCGGAGCACATGCGCATGTGAGGGCATTTTCATACCTGGCTCGTTTGGAGCGTTTGTTTCTGAACCTGGCGTGTTTTCTACCTTGGCTCGGTTTGTTTAGGCATACATGAACACGGCAATCACACTCGGATCCGCACCAAAACAATCGGTCCGAGGCCACCGGAACGAGGTGGTCTCAGACCGATTGCAAACGAACTCTGGAGTGGTTCGCTTGTGGTGAGAATGCAATACGACCCAATGGACCAACGAACCAAATAATATCCCTATAAAAACCATGAACATACTTGTTGGATCTGCAGAGAAGAAATCAATAGGTCAGCACGTCACTGTAATTCATAATCAAAACGTGGATAGAGCCTTTTGGCAACTATATTAGATATAATTGCACATTTAAAATAGCAGTTATTTTATAATTCCTTTGGTAAATAGTGCAATCGCTTCTTTCTTTTGGATATAGTGGCAAAACAAACACAGTAGGACTGGCGTTAGCAACTTTATGACAGTTGAAAAACATCTTTACTGTACGTGGCATCACTATTTCTGATGTGTGTTTGTGTGTGTGCATGGGAGAGAGAGAGCTCCGTGTTCATTAGAACATGCTCTTTTCAATACAGAAATAATGCAACAGATAAAAATAACCATGATGAAAATTTTACAACTCATTTCCATCTGAGTGACGGATTTTATATGCAGTTCAACCTCTGACTGGAACGCGCATTCTGTACCACATGAAAGGTTTTCATAAACATGACATTATAAACAATAGTCAAAAATTTTGAACAGTTGCAGGTATAACATTTTAACAGGTATTTGGATGTAAGAGCTAAATCTCTGAACAGTGCGCAAACTTTGACCAACGAGGGACAGTTTGCTCACATGTGACATTTATTAACACAGTTTTGGTCCTTTTTGAAATGTTATTTTGTGAAAGCGAACTGAACCAAGAAGAAAATGCAACATTGTAACAATTTAGTCCCTGTTTCGGAACAATTTAAATGAGCGACAGGTCTGAAAATGCCCAAAAGTGCGCTGCACAGTTAAACAGCGTGCAGCTGTTTTGATGCTCATCTGATCTTTTAAATCCAAACCATTTCCAAATAAGTCAAGTCAATTCATTTTTATTTGTATAGCGCCTTTCACAACACACATCATTTCAAAGCAGCTTTACAGAAAATCATGCATTAACAGAAAATGAAACCGTAATATTTATAAAGTCTTAGAGTCATCATTGTGTAGTTTGATTAAATACGATTATGAAATGTGTATAAATATAAGTAATTAAATAATAATTGTTTTTAGAAACCCAGTAAGCAAGCCGAAGGTGACTGTGGCAAGGAACACAAAACTCCATAAGATGTTGGTTAATGGAGAAAAATAACCTTTGGAGAAACCAGGCTCACTGTGGGGGCCAGTTCCCCTCTGGCTAACAGCATGAATTTAATGCCAATATTACTTATGTGCAGTGCAAGTCATGGTTTAAAATTATTAAACTAAGTAAGTGTTAAGGGCCAGTGTTTAAACAAAGATTTTGTTAGAACTGTAAGTTTAATGAGTAATGTCTTTGAAGTTCATCCTGGATTAACTGCAGAAATTCATATAGATGCATTGTCCTTTGTTAGTTGGCTGATGAAAGCTTTTGTTGGCAATTTATTGATAGTCTATTTATTCCATTTTAAGAGTGTAGTCCATCATTAGACCAAGGAGATGCAGGCCGAGAACAGTGATAATTGAACCACTGTTTTTCTTTTTACTAACCAGATCTTCTTCAGCAGTGTAAACTAGCCCTCTGTCTCCATTCATGTTGCAGGAGAACTTGTGAGCGAGTGGGGTGGGGCCGGGTTTGCGCACAGCAGACAGAGAGGGAGAGTGGGAGTGGGATTGCACAGAGAGTTTGAGATTGGAGAGATGCAAACACGGCATGGCTTTACGGAAGAAATGGGTTGTGTAACGCAGCATCAAACTATATCGATATAAACGGTTTTGTCTCATCCTATATCTCATTTGAAAATATATCGATATACCTTAAAAAGTCGATATACCACCCAGCCCTACATTGTAACCAGATATTTTAGTTATTATAATATTTATAATATTGTAAACATCTTATATAATGTTGTGCAATAAAATATTGTCACTTCACATGTGGTTTGAGAGGTGTTTCTAGCATTAGTTTTGTTTAGATCCGTAACTTTATATCTACTGTCCCACCTTTATGGCATTTTATGAAAATAAGACTTAGAAAAAGCTTTCATATAACTGACCTTTTTGTTTTATTGTTCTCAAATTCATACTGTGTTTTTCTGCAAATTCCTGCTGAGTTGGAGTTTTGGGAATCATTTACCAATGGAGCTTGGCTGTCCTCTACTGGACTTTTCTGGTACTGCGTCTCAGCACACTGCCACTCGACCTAAAATTTAGAACAGAACTGGCTTTGATTTTCTAGTATTTTTACATTTCAGTTGATATTGTTATTATATTTGATTTAAATTAAAAATAAAAAGTTTGTGCAGTATATTTTAATTTCAATAAACCTAAACTTCTAAAGCTTTTGTTTATTTCACTTAAAAAACTGCTTTCACTTGCACAATTTCACTTGCACTTCCATGGCAACAGTATTTAAGATATTAAATATCCCTTTACAATTTTACATCAGCAGTGTCTTCTAAAGAATTTTGGAGCAATTAATGTAAACATAAGATGGCTATTTTAATGTCTGTTAAAATTGCCTTACTTCCTGCTGCTAGTTGGTGGCGCTATGACTGTGACCCATAATAGCCGCATAAATGTGATCAGCCCTCATTACCAAACATACAGCTGAATTTTCATCATAATCATACAATTCACATGATATATAAGGAACTTCCTGTTTAAAATTTTTGCCCTTAATGTTTTGCCTCACCATGGCAACACCGTTCAATATATCAAAAATCTGTTCGCAATTAAGCATCTTCAATGTCTTGGCATAGTATTCCTAAATTTGGTGACAATCACATGAATCCCCTAGATGGAATATTCAAAAGTTCAGAGCCTGCAATTTTCAAAAAATGCACATTCAATCCAAAATGGCCAACTTCCTGTTGGGCGGAGCTAATGACTGTAATTTTGAAAGTTTCAGTGCTTGGGCCCTAAATATTAATTGATAGAAAGTAGAATATATATATATATATATATATATATATATATATATATATAATTTTTTTAAATTTTTTTTTTTATGTGATTCTAAAAATCAAGACAAACAAATTTTGCTTGTTCTGCACCTGATCAGCCTGAATGTAGCCCACTATTTTTGAAGGCTTATTTGTTTGTAATCTTTTCTTATAGTGAAAGGTATATGAGAAACTCTTATTATTTAAACCTGTGTATTAAAGAACTTTATTTGATGAGAAATTTTAATGTGAATTTTGCGCAAACATTTTTCAAAAAAATAAACACAATGTTCTGCCATACTTTGTCATTTATGTGTTATCATATCGAATCGTGATTATATCGAATCCTCATATCACATATCGAACTGAATCGTGAGATAACTATATCATCCCATCCCTACATGGAGACATTGTTTGATTGCTTTTCATTAAATGTATTAGTAACACGTTGAAATAAGGTTGTGTATCCACTAACATTACACAATGAATTAACATGAAAAATGAACAGTACTTTTACAGCATTTGTATTCTTGGTTTATGTTAATCTCTACACATACTAATACAGTTTAATATTAAAAACTGGTAATGTAACATCATTTAGAACTAACATGAACTAACAATGAACAATATGTATAAAATAACATCAACTAAGATGAACAAATGCCTTAAAAATGATTCATTATGTCTTTAAACCTACTTTGGAACGTTACCACTGATATATAATATAGAATTGGATTGCTGATGATGTCATAACAGTGAAGCCACTGCGCTGCCATATTGCTATGCCCAAACATTCCAGTATGCCTATTTACTTAATAGAAAATAATCTCATTTCAGCGAGTAAATATTGGTCATTCAATCACCAATTTTATATCTGAAATCTGCATGTACATGCCTACAATGCAAACATCCTACACATGTAATTATTTATTTATTTAAAGTCGGGAATTTGTCCTGTTTCTTGAAAGCCCGAGTGTGTTATGTATATCTATATCAAACCTCAAACTAACTTCAGTGGCAAACAGATCAGCTGAATGTAAACAAGTTCACTGAAACTGAGATAAGATACAAACTTATTTATTGTGAATATCAAAGTGTTTGTTCAGAGGTACTTATTTTATGTTTTCATCAAAAAGGTCCTTTTCTAGCAGTCACTTGAATAAGAGCACACATTCTCTCCCTCAATGAGTGCACAGAAAGTGAGGGAGACGCAATGCAAAAGTGGTTAAAATTAAACTGATCTGCTAGGTTTAAATGGCAAACAAACTTATTTTTTGATGTATTTATGACATGTAGCCATGTATGACTACAGAGAGCACTTCAGCATGAAAACAGGCAAATCCCCGGCATTTAAGGTGATTTAGAAATCCCGGTCTGACTTTTTTAACCCTTGTTCTCTGTTCGTTAACAGGTGCATTCTCTTAGTGTTTGGGGTCAAATTTGACCCCAAACAATAAACATATAATCAGGGTTGGGGAGTAACGGAATACATGTAACGGGATTACGTATTTAAAATACAAAATATAAGTAACTGTATTCCACTACAGTTACAATTTAAATAATTGGTAATTAGAAAACAGTTACATTCAAAAAGTATTTAGATTACTGAAGAGATTACTTTGCATTTTATTGTCATTTGTTTAATTTAATATTTAGTCCATTCAGATGGAAAAATGTATACATATAAATGATGCGATCCAAAGTGCATTTGAACAGCAGTGAAACACTTTTTTATGATGTGTTACATTCATACGAGCAGACAGAGAAGTAAGTTTGAAGTAAGTCTGGAGCAGAAGAAATAGAAATAAACCTTGTGTAAATTGTCAGCTAAATGCTATTTCTAGCCATTTTACATGCACATGTTACCAGGCACGATCATATTTTTTATCAAGAAAATTCACATTGGATCATAATTTCTTTTTTCTAGTAAGCAAGCAAAAATTGTATTCTTGATAATAATTTTTATATTGTTTTCCTGTAAAAATATCAGAAAATCCTTAAAACAAGATCAATTAGATTAATCTTGTTTTAGAAACAACACTGCATAAGATATTTAGGTTTTTCAGAGAAAGTATTTTTAACATGTGCATTTTGTCTTACTGTACTGGCAGAGTTTTTATAGTCAAAACAAGTGAAAAAATCTACCAGTGCTGAAGAAGTAATCCAAAGTATTTAGAATACTTTACTGACCTTGAGTAATCTAACGGAATACGTTACAAATTACATTTTACAGCATGTATTCTGTAATCTGTAGTGGATTACATTTCAGAAGTAACCCTCCCAACCCTGCATATAATTTTGTACTTTAATCATGTCATTTTTTTTTAAACAAATGTAATAACACAAACTTCAATCATTTAAAAACTCTAAAGTTGTGCACCTTCAAAAGGTGTTTTGAAGTGTCAGTTTTTGCAGTGATGACACATTATGATTTCTGACCATGGTGTTACAAAGAGAAGACTTAGAGTATGATTTTTGTTACCTTTTATTTATATCAAACATCCCAATTCAATAACTAAATTAATAATTTTTTTTAATAAAACCAACAGCAATAGAAATGAACAGGAATGAACAGATATAATTCATTTTATGTACATACATAAGACTTATAATGAAAAAGTTTCAATGGCAAACACCCCTCCCACCCCTAAGCATAAACTTTCTCACAGTGGAAAATGTAAGCTGTCTCAAACTCAGCCTTTGATCTGTGTGTGTTTGTGTGTGTGTGTGTGTCTGTGTCTGTGTCTGTGTGTGCGTGTTGGTGTGCGTGCATGTGTGAGATCATGTTTTGTGTGTGCTAAGTATTATTGTCTCACCCTTTCATTTGTGTGTGTGTGTGTGTGGGGGGGTGGGCGGGTTTGGGTGGTTAAGAGGAAATTTTATTTAGGTTACAAACTGGTAATTACAAGGGTATTATGCTATAAATGTGGTTTATGAGGACATTTCTAGTGTCCCCATAATTCAAATCGCTTAAAAAACATACTAAACAATGTTTTTTTGAAAATGTAAAAATGCAGAAAGTTTTTTGTGAGGGTTAGGTTTAGGGTTAGGGTTAGGGGACAGAATCTATAGTTCGTAGAGTATAAAAATCATTATCCTCATAAGGATAGCCACACCAACATGCTCTCTTTTATAGTTTCACCTTTTCATTCCTGTGTGTGTGTGTGTGTGTGTGTGTGTCTGTGCATGTGTGTGTGTGTGTTTGTGTGTGTGTGTGTGTGTGTGTGTGAGCACGTAATTTCCGCACTGTGGATGTGTTATAGTGTCACCCCTTCATTTCTGTGTGTGTGTGTTCTGTATTGTGGCTGATTTATTGATTTTATTTGACAAATAAAAAAATAAAAAAATTGGTTTTATCATCTCATCCATTCATTTCCTATATGGGGTCAAATTTGAATATTTTTGTCACCTAAAACAAGCAGATATTACAGCTTTAAAACTAATTAAAACTGTGGACAGTTTGCCACTTCCTTTGGTGATTGACACCTATATGGTGATAGGCTGAACACATGGGCAGGTGAATGCTCTGACATTGTAATCCGCGTATATTTTCTCCCTTATAACCAATATTATCCAGAACAAGCAAATTAAACATTAAACATGATTGTCACTAGAGGGCAAGATGCGACTGTCGTATCTGGAGGTCGGAGCCGGTGAAATAGAGGCGTTTCAGCTGTCAGTCATTGATGCTGTATGACAGTTCGGGCATACCAAGATGGCCGCTCAAACACTTCCGGTGGCTTCACCTCCTGCTGGCAGTTTACCGTTACATCAGCGATCCAGTTATATATATATATATATATATATATATATATATATATATATATATATATATATATATATATATATATCAGTGTTACATGTTCATGCCTTAACGTATACAACCTTAGCGTAAAGTGTATTGTTAAATCATTATCCCCAACATCAGCTGTGATTTTAAAATTTGTTGTGGGTTTATTGGGTGTCCAGGATGAATGTGAAATTACCGGCCTGAAATTATATGCCAGTCCGGTCCTGATGCCCTGTTTAATATTTTAAATGCTACTGCTCAATAATAATGTTGTCTTACTTCATGATGTTGAATGTTAAAAGTGCAGTATGTAATAATTTTCATGTAATATTCACCTTTTTTTTTTGCCAATGTTTGAACGGCTTGTAATGCAACTTAAAAAATGAGCCCTTCCCGGACTTCCTAGGTTGCCTATTAAAGCCTGTAGACTGATTTTCATGCAAAGGGAGTGGGTCGGTTTTGCCGGGAAAATCCAAAGGATGTGACATTTATGCACGCTCCCGAGAGCCTTGCCTCAGTAATAGCTTCTCTTCTGCTATTCAATATCGACAACAGACAGTCTGCAACACTAGGTAACGCTATCTTAGAGATGGAATCCAGCAAACATCCGGCTCCCAGCACAACACTGACTCCTACACAAACGAGTAAGCCAAAAAAAAAAAAAAAAAAAAAAACATTTATCTACTGAATCCCGTCTGGCTAAGTGGGAACGTGATCGTGGTCGAGCAAAAACTAGAGTGAACATCGGCAGGGCATTTGATTCCTGGAGGGACCTTTGTTCGGTTTTGGGGATCAAAATCTGTTTTGGGGATCAAAACTGACCCTGAATTGGCATTCTTTTATTGGACAGGTAAGCTTACATAACTGCAAAGCATTTGAAATATAGTGCCATAAGGATTAATCTGTGTAATTTTAGCTAACTTGATCTTGCCTGCTAACGCTAACTTTCAAATAATTTCAACGATCTTCTCTTTATACTAAAAGTCAGGTATACAGGATCAATTTAAGCAAATTAAGTTTAGCCTCAAAGTTTGTAGTAAAACAATCATAACTGTGTAATTTTAATTATGCTACCTCATCTGTCAGCATGATGCCGGTGAATCATGTTCAGTCTTTTTGTACGTTACGTCATTGTTTTTGCCGATGCTCACTCGCTCGCATCCCTATGGAGTATGTGCAGGAGCGCGAGCACGAGCAACAGGTAGCTGGCTGCAGTTCACTTAACGGCCACAGGTGTCATTAATAACAAGGGTTTCTGAATCTTCCTTACTGCACCTTTAAGGATTTAGTTTATATTTTAAATATTTAACCTCCTAGTACTTACTATATGGGTAATCTTATTTACAATAAGGTTGTATTTGATAACATGGGTAAATGCATTAGGCATAATGAACAAATAATAAACAATGTTTACTGCATTTATATATATTGGTTAATGTTAATTATGATAATACAGTTGTTCATTGTTAGCTCATGTTAGTTCATAGTGCATTAACTAATGTTAACATATTCAACTTTTAATTTGATAAATGTATTAGTAAATGTTGAAATTAACATTAACCAATATTGATAAGTGCTGTAAAATTATTAGTTATTGTTAGTTCATGTTAACTAATGTAAAAAAATACAACCTTATTGTAAAGTGTTACCATGCTTGGTAGGATGGTTCTTTTTTGCATCTTTACTACTAGTGCACTCTCAGTAAATTCAGAAGTACCCTTCAAAATCAGTCATTTTTATCTGGAACCTTGCCTGGTCCCCCTTTTGTTTTATTGATGCATGCACTCTACATGACATGATGCCTGTACCATGAAGGTTGCTGAACGAACTCAGGGTTTCAGGATTGGTTTCAGTTTGACAAATTCAAACCAATCCAATCAGGTTTAATTGGTACCATGATGCAGCTCATCAACTTTCTCTGTCAACTCAGGCTTCGATTCTGACTTTAAGATTAGATACGTGCTCGTGCACATGAATGAGTGACGTTTGCAGCGCACAAACAATCGTGTGAGAGAACGTGATTCACTTCTCGTGAGAGACTCAGCGGGATTTACCCGATGATTATGAATTTAAATTCATTTAAACTGTACAAAAGTGATTAAAAAAATATAGAAAATATAAAAGAAATAATGCATTTTCACTGCTCAAGAGTTCAGCATGAAATCATGAAGACTTAAAACACATGATTTACACAGTACATGGGATAACTGTAAAATTATGAAGCAATTAAAGACATTTACACAACAAGAAGAAACAGTGGCTGCTAAGAGAGCTCAAAAGGACTGCTGCAAACAAATTCTTAATGCGATAAAAAAAACAAAAAAAACAGCTGGCATATCAGTGCATAAGCGAATTCATCTAGGCCCACAACAAGAACACACTGGCATATTAATTTTAAAAGCTTACATTTATTTAAAATATAAAAGCTTTTATATTTCTTTGAATTGAAAACTTTATATAAATATAGGCTACTGTTGATTACAAAACTAATAGAGAGTATAAAGATGAATATTCTCCCTACATTTATTTTCCTTTATCAAAATCTACCAGTTAGTATATCAAAAACTTGTTTTTAGACAATGGAATAGGCTACTTTGTAAATATATATGGGATAATAGGAAACCTTAAAAAGTCTTAAAATTCTTAAGTTGCCATAAAGACTTGGAGGACTAGAATTCCCAAATTTAATAAATTATTATAAAGCTGCCCAAATTCAACCTATATTGATTTGGATGAATGAAGAATCTAAAGTGAAATGGAGGAAAATGGAAATTTATCAAATGGGGAAACATATTAGCATATCCCTGTTCCTACCCAAACAAAGCAACAAATTTAAATCAATAGATAATATTTGTATTAATGGTAACTTTTAGAAGTTGGTTAGAAAAAAAGAAAAATAGTAAAATTAAGAAAGATATAGTTAATTTACAAGAAATTGCTAAAGATCCTGATTTCATGCCAAATAGATTAGATAATACATTTAAGTCTTGGGCAGATAGAGGTCTGAAAAGATATCACCAACTGTTCACTGATAAAGGAATGGATACCTTTTCAAACCTAGCAAAAGGTATGAGATTCCAAATTCACATTTATTTAATTATTTACAGGTAACATATTTATTAACAGAAGTTAAAGAAATAAAAAGGAAATGCCTCCATTAATAAATTATATAATTGATATATACAATACAACTAATACAATAACAATTTTAGGAATTTTAAAGAGTGCACTTGCAAGAGATATAAAGGACACACTGAATAAAATTATATGTAGGTGGGAGGATGAATTAAAAATAAAAATGTATTAATTAAGACTGGGAAGAAATATCATATAATACATTCCATACAACTCAATCCAGTGTTTGGATGGAATATGCTTGGAAGATCAAAAATAGATTTTTTACAACACCTGTTATTCAAAGTAAATACAATTGCATGGTAAAAGGGGATTGTTGGAGAAATTGTGGAGAAACAAATGCTCCTTACAGTCAAATTCTATATGAGTGCTCTGAATTGACAATTGGAATGAAGTGATTAGACAGGTTAATTTATTATTTAACTGCACAATAGAAATACATCCAGAAAACCTTATTTTGGGTAAAACGCTATTGTCCTTAAGAAATAAAACTGAACAAAATATATTTAGGGTAATTAGAATAGCAGTTTTGAAACAGATTACAAAAAATTAAACCAGACTTAAACCAGAACCTCCACAATTTCAAAGATGGAGAGAAACGATTTTGGAAATATACCAAATAACATTTATAATTAATAATAAAAGTCTGGAATGTGAACATAAGTGGGATTTTCTTGAAAATATTATAAATTAATTTAGATAGATTGTTTCCTTCAGATTCTTGATTTTTGAACAAAATTAGTTAAAATATGTGGTATGATGCCCTATATAATTTAATATTTAAAAAAAGGAGGTGATGCCTTAACTTTCTTTCCACTTTATTTGAAATAAAATATAACATATTTAAATGAATGAATTACACGTTATTTATAAAATATGTTGTGAATGGGGGGCCTGGGTAGCTCAGTGGTAAAAGACGCTGGCTACCACCCCTGGAGTTCACTAGTCTGCTAGGTTGCTAGGGAGGCTAGAGTCACATGGGGTAACCTCCTCGTGGTCGCTATAATGTGGTTCGTTCCCGGTGGGGCGCATGGTGAGTTGAGCCCAGATGCCGCAGTGGGTGGCGTGAAGCCTCCACACGTGCTAAGTCTCCATGGCAACGCGCTCAACAAGCCACATGATAAGATGCGCGGGTTGATAGTCTCAGATGCGGAGGCAACTGGGATTCCTCCACCGCCACCTGGATTGAGGCAAATCACTACGTGACTACAAGGACTTAAAAAGCGCACTGGGAATTGGGCATTCCAAATTGGGTGAAAAAAAAAAATAATAATAATGTTGTGAATGGTTGTTTGATATGGTTATTCATAATAACATCATGTTTTTGTTTTTTTTATTTCTCTGTCTTGATGTACAATTTGTACATTGTCTTTGGTAAAACATTTTTTTAAAAAATGCAAAAATAAAAAGCATTAAAAAGGCTACTATTTATTAATTAAAAAGTGAACACTTGGAATACTGTATGCAAAAAATTGGTATGCAATAATAAGATGTATTTGTTCTTTTTTTAATAAAATATGTATTTTGTGTACTGCTTATATTACTTATTTCTTATATTATTATAACTTCAAGTAAAATACTGTATGTTCATCTCGAGTCCATGAAAGAAAGAAGGGGTTTGGGTGGCATTCACCCCTTTCCATAGTAATCTTGAGCTTTTAATACTTTAAAAACAATTATTTTTTGTAGGTATCATATTAATCCATCTTACTGGCTGTTTTATAGATTGCTTAATATAGTGTGTTTATATTTTCAAAGATATTTTTTGCTATGGCTAAAGAGGGTAAATGAAAAGCAATTAAATTTTAAACGAAATACAACACTCTATCTGCTGAAAATCTACATTTAGATTCTCAAATAAATCATTAATCATGAAGGGTCAATTTTGTGGATTTCTAAGATTTTATTTGTAAAGTGTGCTTTAAGAGACACGGGGGAGTGACTTGATTGCATCAGAGATGTAATTTTACTGACATCTGATTGGTTTAGCAGCTGTAAGCGATCTGTAATCCAGAACGAAACCTGCTACGGAGCAGGTTAGCCATGTAGTGTAAGTTACCATGGAGATGAACACCGCTAAAAACCTGCCAACTTTCATGGTACCTAAAACGTGGGGTTGAGGCAAACTAATCTTAAACTTACCTGGCTAGCCACTGAAACCGGCTTCATGGTACAGGCCTATGGACTCCAAAGTTTGTGCAAAACCTTATGTTTTGATTTGAGAGCATGATTTGAGAGTGTTCCAAAGAACATCTTGTGTGCTTCAAGTATGATCTTTTGTACACATGAGTTAATGTGTTAATTTTTCAAATTAGCTTATTTGATTAGGGACCTAGATATAATGCAGAATCTTATTTTTTTATTATTATTTTTCTTCCAAACTTTTCTTTTGTTTTAAATTGTTCAAAATCTTAAACTTTCTGATTATTTTCAGGTTTAATTTAGATTTTGAAACCATTTTGCAAAATGATCTGACTTTTTGCCCTACTGTATGAGGAATTGTCTGGGCTATATCTACATTTTGTGGTCCTTCTGTTTTGTCATAGAATGGTAGAGGGGTTCTTTTTGCTTGTTCTGTACATTTGGCTCTGGGTTTGTAATGCTAAAATATTGAAGTGGATAAAATGCAATGTCATCTAAGAATCCCCAAAAGAGTCAGGAAGTGCGAGTGCAAGTTCACCAACTGTAGCAATCATAGCAAGACAGATGGAACTGGAACAGCCTGCAATTTGAAAGAAATCAAAAAGTTATTGGCTTTTAATGCACAAAATGCATGATTTTCATAACAAGTTCCTTGAGAGCAAACAGCTGGGCCTTGGAAATAATCCGCTAATGGATGTAAATGTGAGTTTGAGGCTTTAGTCTCTTTTTTACACCTCATTAATGCCAGTGCAGGGATTATATTAAATGAGCAGAAGGAAATACAAATATTGAATATTCTATTTCTATGGTAAAACATGTTGAATGCTTTCAAACCTACAGAAAAACAGAAAAAGGCAATGCACAAAACCTCCAATTCATCACATCATTACAAACATTGGCTGTGGTGATTTGATAATTTAAATCCTATTCAACTTCCTTTCCAACATTCTGTGTGAGATTTTATTGCAGAAATTGTTTCAGTTATGCCTATTTTGCAGATGTATTACCATCGACCGAGTTACATCTTTAGAAGGAATTTTCAACTCTTATAAATCCACATCAGTCAAAGGTTGCAGACCACTGTTCTGTAACAACATTCTCAGTCCCTGCATGAAAAATCTGTTGAACTCCAGAACTGGATCAGTCCTATTCATGAAAGAATCATTCAGGCCTTTCAGATTCATTGAAAAGATCACCTTTGAGAAAACAATTTGTTTACGTTTGGGCATCGCTACTTGTGTCATGAAGACTTGGCTTTAGATGTAATGTAATATAGTGCACAATTTCTTCAAAAAAATTGGGTAAACTTTAAAATGTCCTCCTATAAATGACAGAAATTAATACATTAAGGCCTCGATATACTTCAGTAGAAGTTCTTCTTCGTTCTTCGTTCAGGGGTAAAAAGAAGTTCTACAAGCTTCCTAAGCAACCAAATTGGCCCGGTTGCTAGGGTGGGTAGATTCACGTTGGGTTAGCCTCCTCATGGTCGCTATAATGTGGTTCTTGCTCTCAGTGGGGCACGTGGTGAGTTGTGCATGGATGCTGCGGAGAATAACGTGAGCTTCAACACGCGTTAGGTCTCCGTGGTAACTGCTCAACAAGCCACGTGATAAGATGCGCGGATTGCAACTGAGATTCGTCGGGAATTGGGCATTCCAAATTGGGGAGAAAAGGGGAGAACCCCCCCCCCAAAATCTTCCAAATGGACAATGACCCCAAGCATACCTCCAAAGTTGTGGCAAAATGGCTTAAGGACAACAAAGTCAAAGTACTGGAGTGGCCATCACAAAGCCCTGACCTCAATCCGATAGAAAATTTGTGGGCAGAACTGAAAAAGCGTGTGTGACCAAGGAGGCCTACAAACCTGACCCAAGTCTGTCTGGAGGAATGGGCCAAAATTCCAGCAACTTTTTGTGAGAAGCTTGTGGAAGGCTACCCAAAATGTTTCACCCAAGTTAAACAATGTAAAGGCAATGCTATCAAATACTAACAAAGTGTATGTAAACTTCTGGACCCACTGGAAATGTGATGAAAGAAATAAAAGCTGAAATAAATCACTCTCTCTACTATTATTCTGACATTTCACATTCTTAAAATAAAGTTGTGATCCTAACTGACATAAGACAGGGAATGTTTTCTATGATTAAATGTCAGGAATTGTGAAAAACTGAGTTTAAATGTATTTGGCTAAGGTGTATGTAAACTTCTGACTTCAAATGTAAAAGGCGGAGAGTTTTGCCTCAAATATGCAAAATATCATACCATCAAAGGGTCAATCTGCTGAAGATAATTCTGCGTCCTCAATGCCAGCTGAATGCAAGGCTGGCGCTCAAGTTGGTATTGCTATTCAAGGGCAAACAAACTCAGAGGCAAATAAGTATAATCCAAGTGCTTTTCAAAACAAGAAATCTTTTAAAATCTTTTAAAAGAAGTCAACATGTCAAAGAATTAAAAATCCTCGGGCTCTGGAGATATTAAAAGACACTTACATGCTCAAGCTGACGCCCCAGACAGGGCCGCAGACCAGGGACTTGGTTTGGATGGTGCGGTGGAAGAAATTAATCGGCAACTGTCCAACATGTCTGTAATGCTGGCAAAAGTCGTAGCGGACTCGGAGGATCTTGCGGAAATACATCGATCGATCACTTCCATGGAGGCGAAATTCTCTGAGCTGGTTACAAGAATGTTGAGAAACGGATCGATTGTCTGGAGTCATCGGAGAGGGAATTAGCTGCTAACCCGCTAGCGACCAAGACAGACTTGGAACGCCTTTGGGAAAAGTTGGAAGACTTAGGGAATCGTAGCTGCCGAAACAATGTCCGAATTGTTGGAATTCCTGAGAAAGAAGAAGGCCGAGATATGGGAAAATTCCTAGACGAGCTCTGCCCCAGTCTGCTTGACATAACAGCCCATAAGCTGGAAATCGAGCGAGCTCATAGGGTCCCGGCTCAGAGATCCGCGGAGGGAGACAGGCCCCGATCAATTCTGGCCAAATTTCTGAGATCATCCAATAAAAATCTCATGTTGCATGAGGCAAGGAGTAAAGGAAGGCTTTCTTAGAAGAATCACAGCATTTTCTTGTTCCCAGGCTTTGCGAATTCGACAAGAGAGAAACGTGATCGATTCAAGGAATGCAAGCAACTCTTACATCAATGGAAGATCGCTTTTGCACTGATGTTTCTGGCCAAACTGAGAATAGATATTAAGGATGGCCACAAAGTATTTACATGCCCACAGCAAGCGATGTCTTTCATAGAGACAATGGGGTAAGTAAGCCATTTGGTGATTTTCATGGTGCTCCCAAGTGAGCGTGTCTCGCTGAACATACACTTGACCGTACAAGGAAACTGAACGCCTGTTTTGTTTCTTTTTGTGCTGGTTCCGCCTAGCAGCTGGAGTTTGTTTTGTGGAATAACCCTCCTTCTGGACAGTTATGGATGAATCTGCATGTTCCTTGTGTTTATGCCTCCTATTGGCTGGAGTTTGTTTTGTGGAGTATTTTTTGCAGGACATTGGAAGGATTAAGTCATCTGCAGCACTCAAGAACAGCCGGCTCACTGAACATTCATTTGATTGTCCGAGGAAACTGAACAGATTTTTTGTTTTGTTTTTTGTGCTGGTTCCGCTAGAGGCTGGAGTTTATTTTGTGGAGGAACACAACTTCGATACAGTTTTGTGGATGAATCTACACATTCTTTGTGTTTATTCTGCGTATTGGCTGGAGTTTGTTTTATAGATTATTTATGTAATTCTGTCTCACAAAATTTGTATAGAAGCACTGGACTTGAGCAATCCGATGGCAAAGTTGTCACGGGGACTCTCATAGGCATACATGGACTGTTTGAGTTTAGAGGGATGGACGCCGGTTGGCGCTATCGTGTACGGGGTTAATGAAAATGTTTTTCTTTTTTCTGTTTGTTTTGTTCTGGGGAAAGTTCGGGGGTTGATTGTTGCACCAATGTGGAATGTGGTCTTTATAATTTTATTTTTGACACACAATCTAATTTTTCTAATACGTCAAAATGTCAGATGTTAATATGAGTGTAATGGGTTGGGGCACCCCATGAAAAGAAGGAAGGCTATTTCTTTTCTAAAACATAAGAAATATGATATAGTATTTCTTCAAGAAATGCATCTTTCCCCACAGGAAGCTGAAAAATTTGGGAAGATATGGGGTGGACATGTTTTCTTTAGTGCTGGCTCAAGTAAGAGAAGAGGAGTCATTACATTGATAAGTAAACATCTACAATTCAGTGTCTCAAAAAGATTAAAGATAAATTAGTTATTGTTTTAGCAGAAATTCAGGGGCAAAGGTTGATTTTGGCTAATATTTACGCACCTAACGCTGATGATCAGGGCTTTTTTTTATAGATCTTGAAGGGTTGTTGCAAGCCTCTGGCACCTCTCATGATATAATATTGGAAGAAGACTTTAATCTTTTGATGGATGATCCTTGATCATAGTGAAGCAAAAGTGTGTAAGCCCCCTAGAGCAACAGTGACGCTTCACAGGATGTGTAAAAATCTTGGTCTTACAGATATTTGGAGGGTAGGGACTATACATTTTTTTCATCAGGCTGTAAGATTTATTCTAGAATAGATTTTATATATATATATATATATATATATATATATTTATTTATATTTATCTAAGTCCCTCATTTCATCTGTTGTTGATTGCTCATTTGGAAACTTCTTAGTCTCAGGTCACGTGAGTTTAGAGGTGTTGCCACATATAGAGAAAAAGAAATCATATGGTTGGCGCCTTAATGTGTCCCTTTTGCAAAATCCTGATTTCCAACAAATGTTAAAGACTGAAATCAATGTTTATATGGAGACCAACTGGTCCTTGGTATCCTCTGTGGGCGTGGCTTGGGAGGCACTTAAGGCGGTTCTCAGGGGTCGGATCATACAGTATGCCTCGTTCATCAAAAAATCCAAAGTATGAGAACTCGTGGAGTTGGAAGGAAATATTAAAAGTGCCGAGGCAGAGCTGAAGCACCGAATGTCGTCTGATGGTCTCAGAGAATTGACCCGATTGAAATACAGATATAATACTATTTTGTCTCAGAAAGTGGAGTTTTGGTTGTTCAGGGCAAGACAGTCATACTTTGAGTCGGGTGACAAAGCAGGGAAGCTTTTGGCTAGATATATAAAGCAGAGAGAGTCTTTTTCTACCATTCCCTCAGTGAAATCTGCTGGTGGTGAAATTTTTACCTCAGCCATTCATATTAATAATGCTTTTAAAGTATTCTATCTTGATCTCTATAGTTCCACGTCTTTGTCTACTGATGAAGATATTAGAAAATTTGTGGAACCATTAGAACTCCCTAAACTGATGACTAAGCAAAAAAATTCTCTTGATTCTGAGATAACCTTGGAGGAGCTTGACGAGGTAATTAAGGCCCTACCTACAGGCAAGGCTCCGGGGCCAGATGGTTTTGCTGCTGAATTTTTTAGATCTTATGCTACAGAACTTGCTCCACTTTTGTTAGAAGTTTATACTGAATCATTAAAGAATGGAAAGCTTCCTCCAACCATGACACAGGCCCGGATCAGTCTGATTTTTAAAAAGGACAAAGATCCAAGCGAGTGTAAAAGTTACCGTCCAATTTCCCTGTGCGTGGTTAGTATGAGAGAGAGAGAGAGATTAAAGTGATGGCCCTAAAGCCGATTTTGCGATCGTGGGAGAGAAAGCAGCTGTTAGTTTATCGCTCAGAGGTGGACGGCTTGTAAAAATCCCACGTTCTTTAACTCTTTAATGGATAACTCAGTTTGTCTCAACTGCAATGGCAAAAATGCACAACAGTCCAATTTGGTTGGACCACAATACAGCAAAACAAATTCGTGATAATTAATACCCCTAGTATTAATAATGAGCGGACATGGCGGTCCATAAACTGTACAAGCAAAAACCTTGAAACACAAGAATAACACACTTTAATATTCTATCTCTGCCCAGACGTAAACCTCTTACTTGAATCGCATGAGGACACAGGTAGAATGTGTGTCCCTCTGTCCTTTAACTCCGACTTGGTTCCTTGAGGCTCGTGTGATGACAGGAGGCCGTTTCCTCGCTCTGTTGGCGGGCACGGCTGTTGATTCTCGGCGGGCTGGCAGAGAACTTCAGAAATGTCGACTTGATTGAAGATGGAAGAGAAATCTTGAATCTCTTCACTTCTGCAGGCAAACGGATGAAGATGCGGATTGCTCGGCTGTCTCCTTCGGATCCGTTAGAGTGTTCGGTTGAACACAGAGTAATTTCAACTCGTCAAGCGAGATGGAGATTGTATGGCCACAGTTTCAAGTCAGACGTTACTTCCTTGTGCCATGAGGATGCACCTGAGAGCAGCAATGAGCTACGTCTATACTCGGCGAACAAAGTTGCTGGAAGCAAATCCTGGAAGCATTTCAGAGGTATTTCTACTCCTGATGATGTCATGGTTTGAGGGACGTTCTGTTGTGTGCCTCATCCAATAGGAGTTGAGAGTTCGATCCTTTAGTGAGACAGGCTTCATGGGATTTGTGTCTGTTTTTGACTCCCTTTGTTTGATTTTGGCACGGGGAAGGAGGGAGGGAGTGGGGTATATTTTGTTGAAAATTGATTCCGTGTTTTCATATGCTGTTTATGTTGATTTGAGTGTGGAATCAATAAAAATTGTTAATGAAAAAAAAAAAGCACCCCCTAAACTGACGACTGAGCAAAACAATTCTCTTGATTCTGAGATAAACTTGGAGGAGCTTGGCGAGGTAATTTGGGCCTTGCCTACAGGCAAAGCTCCCGGGTCAGGCGGATTTGCTGCTGAATGTTTTAGATTTATGCTACAGAATTGGCTCCACTTTTATTAGAAGCTTATATGGAATCATAAAAGAATGGAAAGCTTCCACCAACCATTACACAGGTCTGGATCAGTCTGATTTTTAAAAAGGACAAAGATCCAAGCGAGTGTAAGAGTTAACTTCCAATTTCCCTGATCCAGCTAGACGTTAAAATATTGTAAAAAAAATTGGCTAACAGATTAAGTAAAGTTATGACATCTCTTATACATACAGATCAGGTGGTGTTTATTCGGGGCCGCAGCTCTTCTGATAACATCAGGCGTCTCATCAATATCATGTGGTTAGTGATGAATGTTTAGACTCCGGTCGCTGCCATCTCACTTGACGCCAAAAAGGCGTTTGATATGGTAGAATGGCATTATCTTTTTAAGATTTTGGAAATGTATGGGTTTGGGAGTACATTTATTGGATGGATTAAGTTGCTATATAGACACCTTGTAGCGGCGGTACAAACAAATTTATTAATTTCAGATTTTTTTACTTTGGATAGGGGCACCCGGCAGGGTTGCCCTCTTTCCCCATTATTGTTTGTCTGACAAAGGTGGGCTAGGCCTACCCAAGAATTTGTTTTATTATTATGCATTCAGTCTCAGACATTTGGCTCATTGGTCGCTTCCACCTGAGAAAGCCCCTCCCTGGTTTTGTATTGAACAGAAACTTCTTGCCCCTATTTCACCATTGCAAAGCCTTTCTATTAAACTAACCGGAGTAGTTAAGTCACACCCCATTATCTCACATTTGCACTCAGTATGGACAAAAGTGTCCAGAGTGTTTAATTCGGACATTTATTTAAATGTTGCCTCGTGCATATGGCTGAACCCAAAATTATGTATTAATAAGTCCCCATCCTGTTGGTCAGAGTGGATTGTGAGGGAGGTTAATACGCTCGGTGACCTATATGAGAGTGGAGTGAAAATTTGGTTCAACATTTTAGGATTCCCAGATCTCAGTTCTTTAGGTATTTACAGCTGCGCCATCTGCTCTGTACTGTTTTTGGGAGTAGCATGCACTCCCCTAAAGCGGCAGACACTCTGTAAGTGGTGATTACTGCCTTTGGAAAAGGTCATGAGGCATTATTGAGTATTATGAGTATTATTTCCTGTTAATTCAGAGTCTGGGGACGGAGCTTCAACTTCTCTTAAGAGAGTATGGGAGAAAGATTTAAACTTGGTATTGGAGGAGGGAGTATGGGCTAGCATTCTAAAAAAATATCACATCGATATTACATCGATTCTATTGGACCCCCTCTAGATTGTATAGACTTGGTCTCAAAGACACACCCACCTGCTGGTGATGCCAATCAGAAGATGGAGACACAACCCATGTTTTTTGGGGGTGTGTTAAGATTCAAGAATTTTGGTTGAGGGTTCAGAATTTTATTTGTGATGTGTTGGTTGCACAGGTTTCATTTTGCCCCAGGCTCTGTGTTCTAGGCAAATGGAACGGTTATTGATGTAGGGGATGGGTTCATGAAAAGTTGGGTCCTGGCTGGTGTCATGATCGGAAGGCAGGTCATCCTTAAGGGATGAAAATCAGCTGGAGCACCCTTGTTTCTGGAGTGGTGCATGGAGTCGGGCAGGTTGGCGGCTTTTGAGGGGATGGTTTGTAGAAGGTACATGGGATTATTTAATAAAAAATGGGGTATTTGTTTTTTTTTGGAGGGCTCTCAGGGGGAGACAGTGGAGGGAAATGGGCAATATTGAATGTGTGTGTGCATTCTTATTGTTTTTTTCTTTCTTTCTTTCTTTTTTCTTTTTTTTTCTTTTTCTGAATACTTTCTGTTGATTTATTGTTTATTTGTGTGTCATTTTTGGCTTGCTGTCGGGCCACTGGGGTGTGTGTTTGTGTCGGGTGGGGCGGTGCGGGGCGGGGTGGAGGGGGGAATGTTCGGAGGGAAGGGTTTAGGTTCATGTAGTTTGATTCCGTGTTTCCTGTTATGTTTGTTTCATTTGTCATTGGAATCAATAAAAATTGTTAATAACAAAATGAATGGGAGAAATTGGAACGCCCAACCAAGCTCACGCTCAATGGTCAACCGATGTAGAAAAGAAGTCCCACCTAATAGGTAAAAGAGCCAATCACCTTTTTGATACAGCCTGTCAATCAACTCGAGAACACGCATGTGCATTAGCAATACAATCAGGGAAATTTGCATTTTTAACGTAAATTGCGGTAAAGGAAGCACAATTTATGATACCAGTTTTGTCAGATTTTACTGCTTATTTTAAATGTGCTCTTTGATCGTAATCTTGACCAACCATTTTTGAGATTTCGGTGTTCCCCCATTCAAGTAGATAGAAGCTGCACTGTCATGACTGGAAATAGCACCGGAAGTGTTCAAAAGATAGCCGACAGTGGACTGACTTGCTAGAAAGACTTTGACAAAGCACAACAGAATGCAGGGGTCTTGAGACGAGATTTTGAAAGTTTCAACTACTTTTTACTTGACACAGGTTCCTAAAAATGTGGCATTTATAATGCTGAAAACCAGATGTTTCTAAAGCATCGGTCTGAAACATATGTACCTAAGCCGACTTAAAAATTGTGCAGACAGAAAGCAAGTACATGTCCTGTGAGAACAGGACAGATTAATGAACTCAATTGCAAAATACATTGCTTTTTGACTGTAGTTTTCTGTTCAATGATATGGGAATGAAACGGGCACTTTTTATATAATCTATTTAGTGCTTTACAAGTCTGCCTCAATAATGCAATATATTTCAATCTGAATATTCAAATTTTATAGTTATATAGGGGGGCTTTCTCAGCAAATATTGATGTGATTAATTGTGATTAATTTGTTGGCATTTTATTTAATTAATTAACTAAAAAAATTTATTGACAGCCCTACTAGTAATGTTATTTCACTTTAATCCACCAGAAACTTCTGTACACTCGCTAAAGACAGCTGTCACTGTCTTCACCAGTCACCCATCTGATGTTTTTCATCCTGTCACTTGCATAAAGTGGAGCATTTCTCAACTTTTGATGCTCTCACCCCTTGCTCTGTGCTATTGTCAGCCCCATAATCCCCGAATCCCTCCTTAGTTCCCATAAAGAATGACCTCAAAATGCCCTCTCATTTCCTCTCGCTCCGCACCCGTAGAGACACATACCATAAGGAATCAGGAAACAGGATCTCAAAAATTGTGTGGATTTTGGGAGCCTTTTCCAAACGTTTCACTCTCCAAAAGCTGGGATAGAATATTCAAGTACAAGAAAAAGAGCAGATCACACTTCTGAAGACTTGACACCCAAAACTTTTTATGTAAGCAGTCTTTTGCTTCCCACCACGGATGTATAATTCAAACCTGTTCCGGAATGCGGCTTTCTTGGCTGAACAGGTCTGTCAGTTCAAAAGAGAATATTTTCCACATAGGAATAATATGAATAAAAGTTAATATGAAATTTAAGCCTTATAAAGAGAAAGAGAGAGCAAAGAAACAACGCAACAGCATTAACGAGACATGGTCTTCTAAACATTTAAAATGTAAAAATATTTGTACAGATTTAATTTGTGTATGTATGCTTAAGTATGTGTGAAGAGAGTCTTCCATGAGAGTAAGAATGGATGAATGCCATCTTTCTTTAAAAAAAAATTATTTCTTCTGAAAGTTAAACATTTCAATTGACCCTTACAAAAAAGTACTTTGGCAATACCATTATGTTATCAGAGGGTAATACCATGGTATTGAATGATTGCCATTTTCATGTACCATGGTAATTACATGTTATGCCATGGTATGCGTATAAGATATTCCATGCTGTAACATGCATTAAATAATCTATTTTTGACCAGTTACAAGGTATGCCAGAGGATCACAACACCAGTTAATCAGGAAATGGTTTTACTTCGAGTATCTGTACATTACAGCTATGTCAAAAATTGCATGTAACAGTCTGTGAGTGCTTAGTGTAGATTTGATGTAGAAATTGGATAAGGGACTAATCCAGACAGTAGTGTTTGCAATTAGAAGAGAAGAGAAGCCGAGCGACTGTGGGCCAGCTATGATCTCATGTGTACACTGCTCCCGGAGATTCCAAACATTACATGTCGCCCAAAGATTGCTGAACCATGCCAGGTGAGCCACATCTGCTCTGGAAGCAAGCGATTGATTGTGGCTGATAATAGCATACTGATTTACTCCCGTTAGAGGGAGATGAAATGCTTGTTTTTCCATTGGCAGCGAGTGCCAAGAAATCCATCTGAAGGCTTGAATTTGGAACAATTTCATCGCCAATGTCAAAACAGTGTATCTATTATGATTGCTGAAGATAAATCACTGCTGATCCCCCCTTTGCCCCTTCTTGCTTTTTGCTGGTCTTTGGTTAAGGGAAAGAGTGTGATGTGCCCTGGTGTTTGGTTAAAGCTGCACTATGTAAATTTGTGCTCTCTAGCGACATCTGTGGTTGAAACTTAAAATTACAAGCAATTTTCATAACACTTTACATCAGTCGTGTTTTGGCACTGCTCTTCTGGCAGAGGAATCTCATGGTTTGAGCTTACCTGGACGTCGCCTGTGTGTGATCATGACTGGGAGATATTCAGAGCCGGAGTCATAACATGCTATTTTCATGTTGATATTATGTTGTACGATTAAACATTTAAAATTGAAATATTACTTCCTTTGATGAAGATAAACAACACTCATATTTACATATTTTGAATGAATGAATTTTACACTTATAACGCTATACACTTATGACACTACACTCAAAGTGCTTTTAGAGAACTGGGGACTCTCCTCAACCACCACCAGTTACCAGTATATTATAATAGTGTTTTTCAAGTGTTTTATCTACTATTACTGTTTGTATTGTACTACACTTATCAATTTAAGGGGTGAAACTCATGATATGGCTGATACAAGTTCAATGGAATATTTCATTATTTTTATATTATATTGTATAGCCTCAGTTGAAAATGCAAGTGAACCTGTTGATGCTCATTGACCCCACCCATGTGTTTGACTTTACTTTGCTTAAATGAGTTCACATTTACTATATAGTGTGCTGTTTAAAATTGTTCATAAGGTTGACAAATTATACATCTGTATGCATGCACACCAATAGGTACAATATTACGTCTATGCAATGCACAAATGACACTGTAAACTAAAAACATAAAACGAGGATTCAATAATGATGGGGATAAAATATACTTTAAAAAACATGAAAATAATATGCTTAAATATGCAATATATAAAATTAAAGAAGTCAATTTCAGAAGTCATACATATTAGTAAACATGTCAATAACTTCCCCCGACAATGTAAATACACTGATTGCAATCATTTAACACGAGTAATGTTCTATTCATAAAAGCATGACAACCAGTAAAACTTCAACAATCCTACCAGACAACATATCCATAGCAGGTAAACAACAAATCCATATCAGGTAAACAACTTCGCCAAACGGATAACAGATATACATTCATTCTGTCTGCAGCGATGCCGTCCTTAACTGTGTGAGTGTGACTGACTGAACTGAACAGCGTAGTTTCTCCAACCGGAACATGTGACAGCCGGTATTTCTTTCCTGTGTTTACGGACATGACGTAATAATGCAAGGATTAACGACATAAGCCAGCGATTTCACGCCAAATCCGATCCGACAGCTCAAAATGCAAATCATTTTTATAAGCTTACCATAGTGAATCGGGGTAAGGACATTGTTTTGAACACTTATTGTTTATGTACTCAATCAATAATGGAAATTTGTTCATTTTTAACCAACAAATCATACGTAGTGCAGCTTTAACATGAAATATGGGCCACAAAAGTAGCAAGAATGGGGTTGAGTGCTGTCAAAGGTGATGTCATAGACCCTCTGTAAGTTTAAACTTTAGGTCACTTGATCACCACCCCTGAAGAGGGGTCAATTGCTTGATTGATCTTAGTTAGTCTGGTTAATGAGTACTGTGTTTAGCTCAGCGTGATGAAGGTGGGGTGAGATTCATGGTTGACTTGCCAAACAAACAGTTTTATGTGTTATTTATTTATGCAGCTGAGTCTTTATTGAAGCCAACAGCGCTTATTGTCTCTTCCAAGACTACTGCAGACCAGAAAGTTTTGGCAAGCAATATTTTAAAGACCACTTTTGGCTATTACTGTACCAAGTACTGTAATCTGTAAAACAGAACTCGTTAAGATAATTTAAATTCAACCAACACTTAATGTAAGCTATGAGTTACAAGAGGCTTTTCTGTATTACAGTATATTATAGTCATGCTAAAAGGCATTGTTGAGCACAGTATTCATGATGTATTACAGCATAGAGTGCCTTATTGCTTTTATAAAACAATTCTTATATAATAAAAATATTATTGACACAAATTTTCATTATTATTATTTTTTTTTTTTTTTTTTACTGAGCAAATTCTGAGTTGCGTTTTTGGAGGCCTATTTCCAGAGTATAGTTGTGTTTCTGGGCTTGCTGGTGAATGGCCTCCAGAGCACAGTATTGTGTGTTTCTCACAGCTGGCAAATATCCCCACCACTTCAGTGGTGTCAAACATAAGCCCAACAGAGGAGTCCAATCCGCCCAAACGGCACTCGGTACTTGCGATCTCCTACATACCTGAAAATTTATGTTTTTCATCTGAATCTGGATCAGCGAGTGACACTGTCACAGGGCAATCCAGTAAATTTTTGCCCATTTACGGCAATAATGATGTAAGAAAAAATATTGGAAGTAAAAAGTGATTGTTTTGAATAATTAAAATGATCTGAACATTTCTCTTTAGGTCTTACTTTGTTTAAATGTTTCAGACGACTTATTATAGCTAGAGCCAAGAGCAGTGTGTGTTCTCTTTTGTTTTACCCCAGTTTTCATCATTAAAGCAATATAATGATTCAGCACTGTATTAGCTTGAACTATGCAAGTGATCTTTATGGAAATCTGCCTGCATAAGGTGCTTTTTCATTTTAGATAGCCTGTTATATACAGTTTGTGAAATATTTTAATTAATTTCAGAGATATTATAAAAGATTAAGGGTATATTTATTGAAAAGACCTCATTATATTTATTGAATATTAACATTATGTTCATGCTGATTAGCCAGAGGGGAACTTGCTCCCCCGGCTGAGCCTGGTTTCTTCCAAGGTTATATTCTCCACTAACTAAACATCTTATGGAATAAGCCAGTGGCTTTCTCACTGGGGGCCTAAAACAAAGACATTACATCATGATTTTCTGTAAAGCTGCTTTGAAACATTTCTTGACTTGGGGGGCCTGGGTAGCTCAGTGGTACAATACGCTGGCTACCAACCCTGGAGTTCACTAGCTCTCTAGTTCAAATCCCAGGGCATGCTGAGTGACTCCAGCCAGGTCTCCTAAGCAACCAATTGGCCCGGTTGCTAGGGAGGGTAGTCACATGGGGTAAACTCCTCATGGTCGCTATAATGTGGTTTATTCTTAGTGGGGCACATGGTGAGTTGAGCGTGGCTGCCGCAGTGGATGGCGTGAAGCCTCCACACATGCTATGTCTCCATGGCAACACACTCAACAAGCCACACGATAAGATGCATGGGTTGACAGTCTCAGATGCGGAGGCAACTGGGATTCGTCCTCCACCACCCAGCCTGAGGCAAATCACTATGCAACCATGAGGACTTAAAAAAAAAAAAAAAAGCACATTGGGAATTGGGCATTCCAAATTGGGAGAAAAAACATTTCTTGACTTGTATAGGCCTACTTGTTTGTTATGATGATTTAAAATATGCTTGTAAATTATAAACTCATTGATTTGGTTAAAACAATTATTTTCTGTGGTTTTAGCCTGCTGTTTAAGAAATTCCGATGGTGCATTTCATTTAAATTACACTATCTGAATTTCTACTTTAAAATTTCGATTATGACATTCACATTCAAATATGTAATAAATCTCACCCTGGACAAGATGTTACTGCATAGTGAATTTCACCCTGTCGGGAGCACTTTGCATCATCCAGGACCAGAACTATCATTTTTTTTCTTTTAATGATATAATCTTTTGGGGGTCAGTCATATATTGTCAGAAATTATATTGTCAGAGATTGCACCATGAATCTAAATGGAATTTAGTATTTTAGGCTGTCAAACTAACACATGTGTGACAATTGTCGCAAATAAACGTTACTAGCTCTTTGTGGTCCTCCTTTCAGGTTTGTGACACGCTTCATAGAGCTGGACGGCTTGACGTGTCTTTTGAACTTCTTGAAAAGCATGGACTATGAGACCTCAGAGAGCCGCATCCACACTTCCATCATCGGCTGCATCAAAGCCTTGATGAACAACTCCCAGGGCCGTGCCCACGTGCTGGCCCACCCACAAAGCATCAACACGATCTCCCAGAGCCTTCGTCAGGACAACATCAAGACCAAGGTGGCCGTGCTGGAGATCCTGGGTGCAGTTTGCCTGGTGCCAGATGGCCATAAGAAAGTGCTACAGGCGATGGCTCACTACCAGAAGTACGCTGCTGAACGCACACGCTTCCAGGTAATGCTGCTTTTCCTGAAAGGTTTGTAACAGAAGGATAGAAAATGCATAAAATACAATTGGAGCATAAAATCCAGAAAATGAGTGATAGATAGTGGATCATGTTCTTTGTGTGATAGATAGTGTGATTCATGTTCTGCCTTTATGAAACGGATGCAACAGTAATATGACAAAATTGTTCAAAAAATTGTTTGTTACAATGAATTGTTACAATGAATTATCTTAATTTAAATTTTTCTGCCAAGTAATACAGTTCATTATTCTGACTGTAGAATGTTTGCAGTTGCCAAACAATGAAGGTGAATGAATATAGAATGTGCAAACTTATATCAATGGAACAAACAGACAATTATCTGTGAGAATATGTATCATTACAGACTGAGTTCACAGTAAGGCACATAAAATTATAACAACACTAAAAAATAAAAACATTTAAGAAACTGGAAGTTATATGGGTTATACCGTATAAAACCACAGTGGAATAAGAAATAACAGAATGACTTGACTTGAGGCATTTTCATTTATTTTATATATATTATATATACAATGGTGTGAAAAAGTGTTTGCCCCCTTCCTGATTTCTTATTTTTTTGCATGTTTGTCACACTTAAATGTTTCAGATCATCAAACAAGTTTAAATATTAGTCAAAGATAACACAAAATGCAGTTTTTAAATGAAGGTTGTTATTATTAAGGGAAACAAAATCCAAACCTACATGGCCCTGTGTGAAAAAGTGATTGCCCCCTAAACCTAATAACTGGTTGGGCCACCCTTAGCAGCAACAACTGCAATCAAGCGTTTGCGATAACTTGCAATGAGTCTTTTACAGCGCTGTGGAGGAATTTTGGCCCACTCATCTTTGCAGAATTGTTGTAATTCAGCCATATTGGAGGGTTTTCGAGCATGAACTGCCTTTTTAAGGTCATGCCACAGCATCTCAATAGGATTCAGGTCAGGACTTTGACTAGGCCACTCCAAAGTCTTCATTTTGTTTTTCTTCAGCCATTCAGAGGTGGACTTGCTGGTGTGTTTTGGATCATTGTCCTGCTGCAGAACCCAAGTTCGCTTCAGCTTGAGGTCACGAACAGATGGCCGGACATTCTCCTTCAGGATTTTTTGGTAGACAGCAGAATTTATGATTCCATTTATCACAGCAAGTCTTCTAGGTCCTGAAGCAGCAAAACAGCCCCAGACCATCACACTACCACCACCATATTTTACTGTTGGTATGATGTTCTTTTTCTGAAATGCGGTGTTACTTTTACGCCAGATGTAATGGGACACACACCTTCCAAAAAGTTCAACTTGTCTCGTCAGTCCACAGAGTATTTTCCCAAAAGTCTTGGGGATCATCAAGATGTTTTCTGGCAAAAATGAGACGAGCCTTAATGTTCTTTTTGCTCAGCAGTGGTTTTCGTCTTGGAACTCTGCCATGCAGGCCATGTTTGCCCAGTCTCTTTCTTATGGTGGAGTCATGAACACTGACCTTAACCGAGGCAAGTGAGGCCTGCAGTTCTTTGGATGTTGTTATGGGGTCTTTTGTGACCTCTTGGATGAGTCGTCGCTGCGCACTTGGGGTAATTTTGGTCAGCCGGCCACTCCTGGGAAGGTTCACCACTGTTCCATGTTTTGCCATTTGTGGATAATGGCTCTCACTGTGGTTCTCTGGAGTCCCAAAGCTTTAGAAATGGCTTTATAACCTTTTCCAGACTGATAGATCTCAATTACTTTCTTTCTCATTTGTTCCTGAATTTCTTTGGATCTCGGCATGATGTCTAGCTTTTGAAGATCTTTTGGTCTACTTCACTTTGTCAGGCAGGTCCTATTTAAGTGATTTCTTGATTGAGAACAGGTGTGGCAGTAATCAAGCCTGGGTGTGGCTAGAGAAATTGAACTCAAGTGTGATAAACCACAGTTAAGTTATGTTTTAACAGGTGGGGCAAACACTTTTTCACACAGGGCCATGTAGGTTTGGATTTTGTTTTCCCTTAATAATAACAACCTTCATTTAAAAACTGCATTTTGTGTTTACTTGTGTTATCTTTGACTAATATTTAAACTTGTTTGATGATCTGAAACATTTAAGTGTGACAAACATGCAAAAAAATAAGAAATCAGGAAGGGGGCAAACACTTTTTCACACCACTGTATATATATTATCAATATTTTATTAAGAAACCAAATTACTTTGATGACATGGACCAAATAATAAAGAAAAGCAGCCAATAAGTGCCCAACATAGATGGGAACTCCTTCAATACTGTTTAAAAAGCATCCCAGGGTGATACCTCAAGAAGCTGGTTGAAAAAATGTCAAGAGTACATGTCTGCAAATTCTAGGCAAAGGGTGACTACTTTGAAGATGCTAAAATATAACACAGTTTTGATTTATTTTTTGATTTTGTTTAGTCACAACATAATTCCCATAGTTCCACTGATGTTATTCCATAGTTTTGATGACTTTACTATTATTCTAAAATGTGAAAAAAGAATGAGTAAGTGTTTCAAAACTTTTGACCAGTAGTGTACTTGGATGAACTTGTTTTTAATGCTTCCATAATTGAATAAATACTTTTATTAAATATTTCTTTTAAAAAATGTAAAATCATTAAAACAAAAATTAAGACATTTTCATGCATGCAGCGATGCAAGATTAAATTGGCTGCAGCCAAAGGTTTGGATTTAAGGTTGGGAAACTGATCCTAGATCAGCAGTTATGAGCAGGATTATCCTGTAGCAGCAATCAGAATTTCCTATTGATATGTATAAATACAATATGTGCAACACACTCCGCATATGAGTATCCCAAAATTTGCAAGCAAACATGTTGCATGATAACCGACCTATAAATAAAATAAAACACTCTAATTGAGACAATTGGACAGTAACATCATTTGGACCCTTTCTACAGCATGGCAGGAAATAATCACATTAAATTTTCCCAATTTGTACACAAATGTTTGTGTTGATTGTGTTTGCAAAGCTTAACTGTTTTATCTGTATTTTTAGTTTATATGTATATATATATATATATATATATATATATGAAATAAACTATGTATATATATATATATATATATATATATATATATATATATATATATATATATATATATACATAGTTTATTTCATATATATATATATATATATATATATATATATATATATATATATATATATATATGAAAATAGACGTTTATATTTGGTACCAAACAAGTTTAGGCTAAATATGCAACCTAATTACCCACTGTGGTGGACTTTTGTTTTATTAAAACAAAGTTTTTCATTAATATGTTTATGTTTTATGTTTATTTACTTAAAATAACAAAATTACACAAATCAGGGTTTTAAAGGATTAGTTCACACAAAAATTTTAATTCTCTTATCATTTTCCCCATTTACTCCCATGCCATCCCAAACTCGTATGACTTTTTTTCTTTTGTGGAACTCAGACAAATATATTTTAAAAAATGTATAATGTGAGCCAGTAGGGTCCAAAACATTCAGCTACAAAAAGGACATAATCCATATGATTCGAGTGCTTTAATCATATCTTTGGGAGAGAAACAGACAAAAATGTAAGTCCTAATTCTCTATAAATCTTGAAATTGTGATTCATATAAAATAAATGTAAGATAAATGAAATATAAAATATTACATATAATGGTTTGCTTGACCTCCCGAGTTCTTAATATTCCTATCATTTTTTGATTAATGTTACATATTCCGATAAAAATAAGAAAAACTGAATGCATTTTTTAAGAGATTCAAGCCACATATTGTACCCTATTAACTGAAAGTGCCAAATATCACATGGTGATTGGGATGATTTCTTAATATATTTTCTTAAGGTTCTTGTTATTCTACTGGTATGGCATGATGCTAGCAAAACTAAAGGACATGGGTTCGATTTCCATAGGACACACAAACTGATCAAATGTGTGCCTTGAATGCACTGTAGGTTACTTTTGATCAAAGTGTGAAATGCATAAATGTTTTGGAAATGTAAACATCGTGACTCTGCTTTGCAGTCTCTTCTCAACGAGTTGGACAGGAGCACAGGACACTACAGAGACGAAGTCAATCTGAAGACGGCCATCATGTCTTTCATTAATGCTATGCTGAATGCTGGGGTTGGAGAGGTCAGCTGAAAACCAGAACCTCTTGTCAACTTTCTCTGCATGCGGTAAAACGTGAATCAGAGTTTTACAAAACGTTATGGTTATTAATGGAATAATTCCCTCTGTTCACTCTCACAGGACAGTCTGGAGTTCCGTCTTCATCTTAGGTATGAGTTTTTAATGTTGGGAATTCAGCCGGTCATCGACAAGCTGAGAGCTCATGATAATGCCACGCTTGACAGGTGAGAACACTTGAACGTGTGAAAATGGGGCTCAATTTATATATGTTTCATCCCATTCCTGATTATGTAAACTCACATGTGTGTTTTTCAGACATCTGGACTTCTTTGAGATGGTGCGGAATGAGGATGAGTCCGAACTGGCCAAACGCTTTGAAATGGTGAGACCTGTTAACCATCTGGATACGCCTTCTGCCTTAAACTGTACTTAAATTCACTGATTGCTTGTTATAAACAGAACACCATTCTAATATTATAGTGAAGGTTCACCCAAATCATTTACTCACCCTGCTGTTGTTTCAAATCTGTATGACTTTCTTTTTTTCTGTGGAGCACAAAAGAAGATGTTAGCCAGAATGTTAGGGACTGACAGCCTCACTTTGTAGAGGAAGATTGCATGGGACAATCGTCAACTATTCTTGAACATTTTTCTCATGTACCACGGAGGGAAGAATGTCATACAGGTTTGGAACAACATGTGGGTGAGTAAGTGATAGCAGAATTTTAATTTTTGGGTGAACAAACCCTTTAGGTGTGTTTGCAAGGCTCCTGATGTCATTTATGTGTTAATTTGGGGAAATCAATGGTTTTCTCTTCAGACACATGTGGATACCAAGAGTGCCGGTCAGATGTTTGAGCTGATCAAGAAGAAATTAAGCCAAACAGATGCTTACCCCAACCTGCTATCTATCCTACAACATTGCCTCCAAATGCCATGTGAGAACTCCAACATAACCCACTCAAAATATCTCACCCAATACACAGCAAGCTGAAAATGTACATTTAACAAACATTTGTTAAATAATAGTAGTTGTCTAAGAATTCCACTATTATCAGCCTTCGAACTTTCCTCTGTTCCAAACTGAGTGAGCTGCCTTGCTGTCTGCTGTCTACATAGGCAGCTGCCTAATAAGAAAATGGAACCTCAACAGTGACTAATTTGGAGTACTTCGTAAGCAACTCTGCGCACCCAACAAATAGCACTCGACATGATAACCGCATGAGAGCTCACAGTGATTTCCCATTTAAATATTAGAAAATGTTGCTAACAATGCAAGACACCAATAAGCACAAAAAAATACATGGCAAACACAAATATTGGATGAAATCTTATAATTATACTATTTATTATTGGCACTTTGCAGTATTGAATGTATAATTGACATTTCTTTACATTTCGTCCTGGATTAAATTTTCCCTCATCACAATGCATTCTAGAATTGCCATATTTGTGATTAATACCTTAGAATTTGGCCAGAATGGGTTATCTTATAAGGCAGTTTAATTTTGTTGCCTACGGTTTGGAACAATCTTCATGTCAGGAGCATGCCTGTGATGCCTTAAAATTGTATCTAGGAAGGCATCCCACTAGGTTTTGGAACAAAGCCTACAGTAGATGTTTTTTTTGTTTTTTTTTGTTTTTTTTTAGCTTTGCTTTGTTTTACTTTGCTTTGTTTTGTTTTGCTTTGCTTTGCTTTGCTTTGCTTTGCTTTGCTTTGTTTTGGTTTTGGTTTTGGTTTGCTTTGCTTTGCTATGTTTTTTTTGTTTGTTTTTTTTTCCGTTTAGTTTCATTTTCAACAGAATTGGTCAAAAAAAAAATAATAACTAGGCTTACCAAATTAATTCCTCATAATTTATTTTTCTATTTGAGCAGGTGTTTATGCTGAGCCATTATGTTCCCTCAGCAACTACAGTAAAATGCAGTACAGAATGGCACTAGTCAAAAGTTTAGACACATTCTTTAGAAAAAATAATTATTCATCTAAACTATGAAATAACTCAAAAGGAAGAATGGGAGTTATGTAGGGACCAAAAAAAAAAAGATAAAAATCTTATGTTTTAAAGTACTTTGTTCTTCAAAGTTGCTACTATTGCCTAGAATACAGATCTGCACACTTTGGGCATTCTCCTAACCAACTTCATGACATATCCACCTGGGATGGTTTTTAAACAGTTTGGAGGAGTTCCCATGTATGCTGGCTGTTTTTCCTTCTCTATCCGGTCCAACTCCATTAAAAAAATTATAAAAAAATACATTTAAAGAAACTTTTACGTAGGCACTATTTATATTTGTCTACTAAACAAATTCCAAACATTTAAGCATAAACCTTTAGGTTAAGTGTTTAATGAAGAACGTAAATTCAGTCAAGTGTGTCCAAACCTTTTACTGGTAGTCAAACTATGATATCATAATTACATACCAAGGTTGTTTTTGAAGCTTGTAAAATGTGTCTACAGATAAACATGGGACAGGTAGCTTACAGCAATGGCAACTTCTAGACCGCATCCTTCAGCAAATTGTTCTGCAGGATGACAAGGGAGAAGACCCAGATGTTTCACCTCTGGACAATTTCAACGTTAAGAACATTGTTAGAATGTAAGTGCTCAATTCAAAACACATGGTCTTTCTCATCATCCACAGAACACATCTTTTTTTCTCTCTGCAAATCTGACAATAGGACACATTAGAAGTTAGTCATAAGTTTGAGTTAATTAGCTGTTGTGGTATATCTGAAGCCAGGAGGCCTTGATGTGGTGTTAGCTCCTCTTTAGATCTTTTATAGTTCAAAGTAATTTTTCTGAACTCACTGGTGGGTGGAGGGATACTCAAATGGTGCAGGCTCAATTATCCTCAAAGTGATGTTACATCGTGACACACTACTGTGATCTACTACTGATAACATGCTAGCAGATGCCTCATGTTGTGTTTGCTGAAGCTTCTTGTTACTTCCTTTAAATTAAGGAAGAGTGGTTGAACTCGGAAAGAATAACTGGATTAGAATCACAAAACTGTGGCCAGAGTGGAAGCTGAGATCAAAGAACTTGGCTCAAACTGAATGAACCCTCTGACTTGTGTTCTGACTCTTTGACCAATTTTTTTTTACTGCATTTCAAATACTAAAGGAAACTTTGAGACGCCATAGTAATCAACACTGCTATTACTGTCATTAATTGTGTAATTTACGCATAAAACATCCATGTCCAATGCACCTAAAAATGAAAATTTTGTTATTATTTACACACCCTCATGTCTTTTCAAACCCGTATGCTGTTCGTTTTTTCTTTTGAACACAAAAGGAGAAATTTTTATATAGCTTTCTTTTTTATATAGAATCTTCTCATATAGCTTTTCCATCTTATTTGACAGACCATGTCTGTTAAGCTCTAAAAAGACAAAAAAGCACCATAAAAATAGTCTATAAATAGTCTATACAACTCGTGTGCTATATTTTAAGTCTTCTGAAGTCATATGATAACTTTTTGTGAGGGTCAAACTGAAATTTCTTCCACTGAGCTGTTCGAGAACGGCTGTAACTGGATAGTTAAATCAGTAAGTCAGTAACTGGATCAGTCCGATTCGTGAAGGATTTATCCTGTAAGATTTGTGTACCAGATAATACCGGAAAAGAACCACCTCAATAGAAAGTTTTTCACCAAATTTAATGATCTTTTTGCCTTCACTAGTTCATTTTAAATCAACCTACAGTGTGACAAATTAATTTCTACTAGTCAAAAGTTCCATATAAGTTAATAAAAATTGCATACATAATAATTATAGCCTATCAAAAACAGCAAAATGGTATTTAAAATAGCATAGTATTTTCAGTATCTGGTATCAACTACCCGATTACTGTAAGTGGTATTGAATTTGTGATTCCACAGGTGATTCTTTACTCTATTGTTTGGTGTCTCAGCAATGGTCCTCAAATCTGTTTGTTATCCAGATTACTTTAACTTACTGCCACCATTGTCATTGCTTCCATCTGCATGCAGTCAAAATCATTAACATTCACGCACATCCATGCTCTCTATCTTTATCTGCAGCAGTGTGCCAAGAGCTGTGATTAATGTGTTTAGTATTTAAAGGTTTAATCGGGTGTTGGAAAGATTAAGTACAGAGAAACCTTGGATGGTGTTATTCATGGCAAACATCACTCTGGGGAAATGTCATGGTTATTTGTGTAACCTCCATTCCCTGATGGAGGGAACGAGACGTTGTGTCGATGTAGTGACACTAGGGGTCACTCTTGGGAGCCCGAGACACCTCTGGTCTTTGATAAAGGGCCAATGAAAATTGGCAAGTGGTATTTGCATGCCACTCCCCCGGACATACGGGTATAAAAGGAGCTGGTATGCAACCACTCATTCAGGTTTTATGCTGAGGAGCCGAGACAAGGTCCCGGCCATTTCAGCGGGTAGTTCAGCATTGTGGCAGGAGGGACACAATGTCTCGTTCCCTCCATCAGGGAACGGAGGTTACACAAGTAACCATGACGTTCCCTATCTGTCACTCACTCGATGTTGTGACACTAGGGGTCCCTATACAAAACGCCGCAACTGGCTGAACTGTGTTACGTGAACTGGCGGTGTGTGACGGACAGACAACTGTGAGCCTTGTAGCCAGCGCACCAGGCCGACACGTAACCTCCCCCAACATAGTTATGAGTGTCGAACGGCCTTTTGGGGACAAGTTGACTACCCAAAAGATAGAGACAGGCTAGCCCAGTCGTGGCCACTTTTCCCCTTCTTTTTTTCCACTCCCTAAAAAAAAGGGGGAATATCCGACTGGGCCGACCAGGTCTAGTTGGGGGGTGTCCCTCCCAAGGGGAGGACACCACGGAGACCACACCTCTCCCAGAGAGAGGGGGGATATTTAAGTGGAAAATACGTCACATGGTCTTGCCGAGCTATGTCGGAAGTATGTCATGTGGGGAAGTCACATGGTAGGTCCTACCCAACAGGGGAGGAGTTACTACAAACATGGAGACTGTGGCAGAGGGGCCTCTGCCCAAGGAAGACGCAGTTTGCCAACAGGGAAACAAATTAGCGGAAGATATACATCGCATGGGGTTACCTACAGGGAACCGCCAAATGCGGAGCACCTACCCCAGAACAGGGCGTTTAGTTAGCACGTGTACTGGGCCAGCAGCATGTCTCTCCGAAAACTCGACTGCCACAGGGCTCGGAGGAAGTCAACCAGGGAACATAGTTTGTGAACACTACTGGGAGTTAATGGCGCATGTCTTCAGCTCAGAGGAGGTTGTAGAACCTCGCAAAGATGTTAGGTGTTGCCCAGACCGCTGCTCTGCGAATGTCTGTTAGAGAGGCACCCCTGGCCAGGGCCCAGGAGGCTGCTACACCCCTGGTAGAATGGGCTCATAGCCCTACCGGGGGTGACACGTCCTGGGCGTGATATGCCATAGCTATGGCGTCAATGAGCCAGTGGGCGATCCTCTGCTTGGAGACAGCGCTTCCTTTCCACTATGCACCAAAGCAGACAAAGAGCTGCTCAGAGATCCTAAAGCTCTGAGTGCGATCCAAATAGATGTGTAAAGCGCGCACCGGACACAGCAACGACAGGGCTGGGTCTGCCTCCTCCTCGGGCAGTGCTTGCTCGTTCACCTCCTGATCCCTAAAAGGGGTCGTGGGAACCTTGGGCAAATAGCCCGGTCGGGGTCTCAAGATCACGTGAGAGTAGCCCGGACCGAACTCCAGGCACGTTTCGCTGTCAGAGAACGCTTGCAGGTCTCCTACCCTCTTGATGGAAGTGAGCGCAGTCAGGAGGGCAGTCTTCAAGGAGAGTGTCTTAAGCTCAGCTGACTGCAAAGGCTCAAAGGGGGCTCTCTGTAGACCCCGAAAAACTACAGAGAGGTCCCATGAGGGAACGAGGCATGGTCTGGAGGGATTCAGCCTCCTGGCACCTCTCAGGAACCTGATGATCAGGTTATGCTTCCCTAAGGACTTACCATCCACTGTGTCATGTTGTGCCGCTATAGCGGTGAGGGGGCCTTTTACCCCATACCTGGTCCTCAAGGGGTTAATATTGATATACAGTAGTGTAGATCCCAGGGCAATAGTTATAGGGCACAATTTGTCAACATATGCAAATACTTTTGAGACCGCAAGATGTTTTGAGTAACAAAATTAAGATAATAAAAATAACCACTTCAGAAAAGGGTATGTAATTTCTTGTTTATTTTCGATCTCATTTGATATTTCAGTAGAACTCTAGTATTCTATAAACAAATGAATATCCACGGTGATTGGTGAGCCCACTTTGAACATTCTTCGTAATAAACCTACTCCCCCCACTAAAGAAAAACAATGTGTTTTATAGGGGCTTTTTACCCCAAATACTAGCCTTTCACTTACTGGACAGTTGTTGAAATTTTTTTTTTTTATATAAACACCTTAAACTAAATTGGAAATGACAATTAAGTATTTTGTCTAAAAATTAAATGTGATAATTTCCAGGATATTCATTAGCTACACTGGCAGCCAAAAGTTTGGAATAATGTACATTGTGTGTGTTTGTGTCGAGATACAAATAGCACCCAGACGCAGGAATAAAAATATAACAGAGTTCAGTGAGAGAAAAGTTCAGTTATATGAAAAAATGAAGTAGCACAAACAACGGAACAGTCCAGAGACAAGTTGGAAGATGAAGGTGGAGACCTCTGATGGCGGCAGCTGCAGCATGGAGAGAGTAGTTATAATGTATATTCCAGGGTGTGAGATGGCGACGACTGGAGCAGAGAGAAACAGAGTTGAGAAATCCTGGTGAATGGAGCTAATGGTAATGGCTGGAGCACAGGAAAACAGGCAAAAATAGCCAAACTTAAAAAAAAAAAAAAAAAAAAAAAAAAAAAATACAGCGATCAGCGTGAGAACGCCAGTAACAAAGCACACAACAAGAGAACGATCCGATACTGAACTAACACAAAAGGGCTGCTTATAAGGGAGAGAGAAGATAGTGTGCAGGTGCCGAGCTAATCAAGCAGCGGCTGGTAATGAGCGTTGCTGAGCAACGCTACCACGTGATTAACTCTGCACCAGCAACAACAAAGAGGGAGACACACAGAAACAAACCAGCAGAATGAATCCTCCCATGACAGTTTGCTCTTATGGACAGAAATTGGTACTTTTATTCACCAAAGTGGCATTCAACTGATCACAATGCATAGTCAGGACATTAATAACGTGAAAAAAATACTATTACAATTAAACTACTTCAAAGAGTTCTCATAAAAAATCCTACACGTGCAGCAATTTAGCATGATTACTCAAGTATAAGGTGTCGGAGTGATGGCTGCTGGAAATGGGGCCTGTCTAGATTTGATCAAAAATGACTTTTTTCAAATAGTGATGGTGCTGTTTTTTTACATCAGTAATGTCCTGACTATACTTTGTGATCAGTTGAATGCCACTTTGGTGAATTAAAGTACCAATTTACTTCAGAAACAGCAAAATCTGTACATTATTCCAAACTGGCCACCAGTGTACATAAATTTGCAATATTTAAAAAATAATTAAATATTAGATCAGATTGCCTCAGAATTAACCTTTAGACATTACACACTAAGATCTCATGGATCAGGAAAATGTTGCAGTGTAATGTGACAAACCAGCCACAAGTGTTTAGGAAAGTGCTATTGGAGTTTTTGTTGCTATTTAGTGTTTTGGGAGAAAAAAAAAGTAGTTTTAGCCTTGTTGTACCCTACTAAAAAAAACAAAAAATCATAATAAAAAATTTTTAAAAACCAAATAAAAAAAAGCACAGATGACAGCTTGTGCCATGGTGAAAGCAATAAATACATAAAAAAAAGAAGAAGAAAAAAAACGTTCCATCCACTTCCTTCACAACAAATTGATGTTTGGCAATCGAAATTAAAGTGCAAGTATTAGCCAAATTTGCTAATGCTAGTTAGGGTTAATTAAACAGGAGGGGTCATTCTCATTAGCATTTTAGAAGACAAAAATTTACATACACCCCTGCATACAAGATTAGTCATATGTATTTGGTCTATTTTGCAGGAAGAGAAAGTCTTAATGGGCCCTATATTTAGAGTGTTATGTCTTAAGCGCAGTGCTATATGATACGTCATACGTGCAAAGTCAGTGGGCATGGCCATGAAGTTTTGGAATTTTCGTGCCAGTATACACCAAAAGGTTTGGTGAAATTGCGCAAGCGAAGCGCTAATGGGCTGGGTCAAGTGCAATTTATTTCTGCAGTACTTCTCAGCTATTTATTTTTGCACTTAGAATCAGCTCTCTCGTGAAAATTGGATAAGACATAGCCCACGGTCGTTGTGCGTTGGGCTGTGCCTGGCACAGTCCCAAAAATAGGGCCCTAGACTATTGTAAATGAGTGTATCTGCAGTCAGCTGCAAGTTAGTTTTGTCAACTTTTAGGAGTGCACAAGCATGTAGATGGGCTTAAACCTGACAGACATGGACAAAAGGTCTTTAAAATAGAATTTTGTTGTCAGTAACACAGTTGACAAATAACAAACCAGCAGTTTAAACAGATACATGACCTAGGTAAGTGTGGAAAATAGGCTAAAAATATTTTTATACCCCTATGTACTGTATCTTAAGTAAAACATACTGTAATGAGGCTTGGTTTTTCTCCATCCACAGGCTTGTCAATGAGAATGAAGTCAAACAGTGGCGAGACCAGGCAGAAAAGTTCAGAAAAGGTAACAGCGCACATAGACTTACAGAACTGAGACTGCAAACTCTGCAGTGAACTTGTGTAACGTTAATGTGTGTCTGTTTCTTTTAGAACATGTAGAGTTGATGGCTCGTCTGGAAAGGAAAGAGAGGGAGTGTGAGACCAAGACACAGGAGAAGGAGGATATGATGAAGACTCTCAACAAGATGAAGGACAAGTTGCAGAGGGAAGGCGTGGAGTTGCGCTCAGCCAGGGAGCAAGTTTTAGACCTCTCCTCCCGCTTTAGTGACATTTCAGTGAGTTTACCACCTGCTTCTTCCTGCTTGTTTGCTGTAGTTATGATTGACTTTGAACTATTCACAAGTAGGGCAATTACACAAGAATGATAAGTTAGGGATAATGTACAGTCAGCTGGTCATACCACAAAATAAACCCAGACAGGGCAATCATGACCAATCCTGAAAGGTTATTTTGCAAATGTTCCAATTATTACATGGCTGCCAACCAAATAAATAAATAAATTAGAGCTGTCAATTGATTACAATTTTTAATCAAATTAATTACATGATATGCCGATAAATTATTGCTATTAATCTTTGTAATCACATATATAAATATTTGCATAAATAAGCCACCCTAAAGAACAGTAACTCAATATATAATGATTAAATAATTATATTTAAATAATTATAAATAAATATATATTATTTAAAATGATTAAAATGCATTACATTATTATGGCAGACGAGTAAAGCATTGATCAATACAAAAAGCGTCTTTAGAAGGCAATGTATTGTTTATGTCCATATTATTGAACATAAGCCTATCATTGGCCTACAGTCCACAGCAATCCATTTTGCAATTGAAATTGTCAATCCGTCTGATAGATTTATTTCGAAGGGTTTTTTTAACGAAGCGTCAATGTACATATGCGTCAGATGGATGCTTTTAGAGCATCTCTCTTTGGTTGTGTTGCGTCATAAACACAGCGTTTTAGGTCGCTGTGTCAAGTTAAGCATAGTTTAAAACTTTAAAACACATCTCAAGATCTCTGCATTCGGAATTGCGCTCTGTCTAGCTGTCTTTGAACGCAAGAATGCATCCTCATCTTGCACTGTTGCTGGTGTCAAGTAAGCCTGAATGGGGTTTGTTGTCTGTACAGCTGCACGTTGCCTAGACAGGTGGATTTTTGCTTACTGACCCCTGCTGAAAGCTTAAATTGCTTCCGATGGTAAGAGTATTCCTTATTAAAGTTCTGGGACATGATTCATTTAAATTAAAATTAATTGCGTTATTTTTCGTATTTTTTAACGCATTATTTTAATATAATAATCTCACTGAATTAACGTGTTAAATCAACAGTCCTAAAATAAATGTACGTTAAATGTAAATTTAAGTTGAAGTTATTTTATTATGTCAGAATACAGAGAATTCGTAGTGTTATGAGAGACATGATACTGGCAAAACTACTGTGTGTAGGAAATCAGTTTCATTTATATTTATGGATTTGGCAGACACTTTTAACATTTAATAACGTTCTTTTTAAAATAACAGTACAATTTTTTTTTTATCCCATGTGGGGGAATTATGAGCATAGAAATCAAAAGATGCATAGAATATAGTAGCGTATATAAAATAATGTATTTTTTTTTTCAATACATTTTTTTTTTAATTAAATATATCCCCAAAAATATTTTACATATTTCCAAAAATACTTCTAGCCATCTAAAATAAATTAACAGCCTAAATCTTTCACTCCTGCAAACTGTATGGGCACGTTACTTATTTATTTTAATTATTTGTTTTAATTACAGATCTGCTTCTCAGTCAAAACCCGGCAGCATCAAATCTGTATTAATGCATCATATCTAACAATAACTCAGTGAAGACTCGGAAACAACTGAGAAACGTACGTTTTACCTAAATTTTTTCCTTACATCTGGATTAATCGTGCATGTCCATAACTGCGTTTCCATCCAACATTTTTTTGGGCGCATTCTGAAAATGCGCATAAGAAGTCCTGAATGGAAACACTTGACATGCGAATAAACTCTCAAATTTCACATATAATTTAATGCACTAGGAGGAGGTGGATTTTCTAGAGTTTCGCTTTAGTTAAAATGCGCATTAAAATGATGGAAATGGCTTATTCACATGATTAATTACGTGTTTTGACCATCTGTAAAGCAACAAATTGATGTTTGGCAATTGAAATTAAAGTACAAGTATTAGCCAAATTTGCTAATGCTAGTCAGAGATAATTGAACAGGAGGGGACATTCTCATTAGCATTTTAGAAGACAAAAATGTACATACACCACTGCATACAAGATTAGTCATCAGTATTTGGTCTATTTCGCAGGAAGAGGAAGACTTAATGGGCCCTATTTTTATATATATTTTTATATATATATTTTATGATGGCACCATTTAGCAGTTTCCTTCAGAATAAAAGCACATGCTTATCATGTTCTACTAAAAAGAGGGAAGCCCCACAGGAAGTGGTGTACTCCTGAAAATGTACTGTGATAAACTGTTTAGTCTTTAGTTTCATTAAAAAATTATTGGAACAAAATCAACCAGTTATTAACCACTTACAAGCATTTAAAAATAACGTTTTCACTCCAGAACAATTGAAAGGGCCTTTGTTCCTGTTTTTGGTTAAGTTCTTCAAAAAAAAATCTGTTTTTGGTTTTCGTTCTTTGAACTGTTTTTAGTCCCTGATTCAGACTGTACGTTTCAATATGTATGTGTATTTCCTGGGAAGCAAACCTGTGACCTTGGCATTCTTGACTTTTGGGTGAACTGATCTACCAGTTGAGCTATAAGAATACTTTCAGTTAACAGTCAGTTATACAGTTAATTGAAAGTATTCTTGTAGCTCAACTGGTAGATAAGTTCATCCAAATATTTTTGATTAATGACCACTAAACAGTCAGTTCATTAATCAAAAATATCTGACCCAACAGAACAGTAGTTGTGAGAGCCCTGTAATAAAAGGTCTCATTTTAATGATACTTTAGAATGACAAACTTAAGGAGAAAGTGCTGTGGAGATGGTTTATACATTCTTGCAGATTTGTCTTCACACATTTTACTGAAAGTATTTGATCTTTTTCATTTTTAGAGTGGTGGAGTTCCTTTACCCATTCCCCCTCCACTCACTGGGAGCCTGATGGCTCCACCCCCACCACCTATGATGATGGGTGGTTTCCCTCCTCCTCCTCCTCCTCTCCCTTTCTCCAGCCCGCCACCACCTCCTCCACCTCCCCCTGGGGGTCCTCCTCCCCCACCAGGAGCCCCGCCCATCTTCTCCGGGGTCCCGCCTCCCCCCGGACCTACTTCCATCAGTTCCACCTCCAGCCTGCGCACAAAGAGCATCCCACAACCTTCACAGCCACTCAAATCTTTTAACTGGTCTAAACTGGTTGAGGTGAGTCGGTCATGTGTACCTCTGGAGTACAGATGTCCAAAACTACATATTTTCAGAATCAACTAGTCAGTGGGTTGTCTGTATTTTTGCTCTGGTATAGGGTACTGTCCACCAGACAAGATCATTCCGTTGACGTAGTCTCCATGTTTACAATGCAAAGCTCTTGTCACTGGACGTCAGACAGTAATTATCTTGAAGGCAGTAGACCTGTTACAATAGCTGCAATTTTGATGGCCATTTTATGGTACTTTAAATAGGATGAATTTAGTGACATAATTTCTAAGAGAGGCCTTTATTTAAAAAAAATAGGTTTGCACTAACTAGTCGATCAGTTGTGTCACTACTCACTAGTTCCATAAGGTAATGCAGGAAGAAAATTCCTCTGTCCACAAACTACGTCCTGTGTATTTCCATGCAAATATATGGGTCAATGATGTGATGCAATTTTTTTGTCTGGTTCTAATACATTAGAAATGCAATTCCCACAAAACAATTTTTTATTTTTTTTATTCCTAATTTGGAATGCCCAATTCCCAATGTGCTTTTAAGTCCTTGTGGTTGCGTAGTGATTCACCTCCAGGTGGTGGAGGATGAATCCCAGTTGACCATCCGAATAACCGACTAGTCGGCTACATTCCTGGGCGGTTATTTGGCTAGTAAAGTGAGTAGTCAATAGTCAACTTCAACTAGCAAACTAGTCCTGACACATTCAGAGATATTTTACATTTTGTACTAGGATTATACTGTTTAATTAATTTTATTATTAGCACTGATGCATATGTTAGATACTTAAAGGGCAATTACAGTTTTACTGTGTGACCTTCTCACGGGCAAATCAGCAACAAAAAGACATACAGGGTACAGAGCATTTATCTAAAATTAACCCTTAATTGCAGTCTGTTTTTCCTGATTATCATCTTGTTTTCGCAGAACAAGATCACTGGTACCATCTGGCATGAGATTGATGACAGAAGGGCTTTTAAAGTTCTCGACCTGAAGGATATCGAGAAGATGTTTTCAGCTTATCAGAGGCAGCAAGTATGCAAGTGTTGCACACACAGTTGTATCTCAGCTGTTCATGTTCAAACAAATCATTTTCAGTATCATAAATGCATCGTCCAAATGCATAGATATTTCTGCAATAACTTAGAATATCAGCTGTCCTAACTTGTGTATGTTTGTGAAATTTGTGTGAGTATGAGATCTGTATTTGAAATCCTATACAGCTTTGCAGAAGTGGACAGCCCTTGCTACAGCAGCTGTTCTCTGCTAAATGGCTTGTTGTTTTATAGTTGCCTTATTGCTTTAAACATGCTGTAGTGTTTTAGTGCATTTAGATCAGAAATCTAGCAGATATGCTTTCAGGCCCAAAATCAGCTACAACATATGGTTAATATCAGTGAAGAAAACAATAAAAGCACAATTGTCAGGGTTCCCACGGTCATGGAAAACCTTGAAATATCAGATAATGTAAAAAAAAATGTGTGTATATATATATATATATATATATATATTTTTTTTTTTTTTCCAGGCCTGAAAAATATTTTCTAGTTATTATCTTCTCTGAAATACAGTACATTTTATCTGCAATATATTGCTTTTTGAGCAAGTCCCCTGCTCATATGCATTTACAATTTTGGATCTTTTTTGTCTTAATGGAAACTTTTTAGGCTAAATGGAATAAAGGTTTGGTTTACTGAAACAAATAGAAATCTGCGTCTGCAGTATCTATATAACGGTTTTTATGGCTTTTGTTGTTTTGCTTTGTTTTGCTTTGTTTTGCTTCATTGTGTTTGTTTCGCTTCGTTGTGTTTTGTTTCGCTTCGTTGTGTTTCACTTCATTGTGTTTTTTTTTTCTTTTTTTTCTTGAACTGAATAAGTGGTCATGGCAAATAATTTATAGTAATACTGCACAAAGATGATGTTATATAGTTTTCTGTTGAGGTGGAAATTACATTATAAAACTGATATTTAGGATGCTTTACAAAGCAAAGGGTGTGGGAACCCTGAATAGCCACTGTTTCCAATCTGTTTCCAAAATGAGTCCAGTGAGCATCTCTGCTGTATTCAGCTTGGGCTGAGTCTTCTGCTGTAGTTCTGCTGCATTAGATTTTAACTTCTGCATGTCTTCCAATCATTTTGTTCCTTCTCTGCTGCTGTACATCTGCCTGGCCAGGAGCTGCTCACTAACCAATCCTTCAAGCAGGTGAGTGGATATTATGAGTAGCGCTACTACAGTTGAAGTCAGAAGTTTACATACACTTAGGTTGAAGTCATTAAAACTCATTTTGTAACCACTCCACAGATTTAATATTAGCAAACTTCATGAGAGAAATCAGAGAAACCTTGGATGGTGTTATTCACGACAAACATCACTCTGGGGAAATGTCATGGTTACTTGCGTAACCTCCATTCCCTGATGGAGGGAACGAGACGTTGTGTCGATGTAGTGACACTAGGGGTCACTCTTGGGAGCCCAAGACACCTGAAAATTGGCGAGTGGTATTTGCATGCCATTCTCCCGGACATACGGGTATAAAAGTAGCTGGCGTGCAACCACTCATTCAGGTTTTATGCTGAGGAGCTGAGACAAGGTCCGGCCATTTCAGCGGGTAGTTCAGTGTTGTGGCAGGAGGGACACAACGTCTCGTTCCCTTCCTCAGGGAACGAAGGTTACGCAAGTAACCATGACGTTCCCTATCTGTCACTCACTCGACGTTGTGTCGATGTAGTGACACTAGGGGTCCCTATACAAAACGCCACAACTGGCTGAACTGTGTTAGGTGAACTGGCAGTGTGTGACGGGCAGACAACTGTGTGGCTCGTAGCCAGCGCACCAGGCCGACACGTAATGTGTTATTACAACATAGTTATGAGTGTTGAACGGCCCTTTGGGGACAAGTCGACTACCCAAAAGATAGAGACAGGCTAGCCCAGTCTACAGGTCTAGTCAGGGGTTGTCCCTCCCAAGGGGAGGACACCGCGGAGACCACACCTCGCCCAGAGAGAGGGGGGATATTTAAGTGGAAAATACGTCACACGGTCTTGCCGACCATGTGGAGAAGTCTCATGGTAGATCCTACCCAATGGGGGAGGAGTTACTACAAACATGGAGACTGTGGCAGAGGGGCCTCTGCCCAAGGAAGACGCAGTTTGCCAACAGGGAAATGAATTAGCGGTAGATATACATCGCATAGGGTTACCTTACAGGGAACCGCCACATGCGGAGCACCTACCCCAGAACAGAGCTCTTAGTTAGCACGTGTACTGGGCCGGCAGCGAGTCTCTCCGAAAACTCGACTGCCACAGGGCTCGGAGGAAGTCAACTAGGGAACATAGTTTGTGAACACTACTGGGAATTAATGGCGCACATCTTCAGCTCAGAGGAGGTGAAAGGCACTATGTGGAAGCGATAGACCCGGCCGGCTATCCCGGGCTTATCCGTTTGTATTGCGTGCCACTACCCGGGACGAAGCCAGGGCCCAGGAGGCCACTACAGCCCTGGTAGAATGGGCTCATAGCCCTACCGGGGGCGGCACGTCCTGGGTGTGATATGCCATAGCTATGGCGTCAATGAGCCAGTGGGCGATCCTCTGCTTGGAGACAGCGCTTCCTTTCCGCTGTGCACCAAAGCAGACAAAGAGCTGCTCAGAGATCCTAAAGCTCTGAGTGCGATCCAAATAGATGCGTAAAGCGCGCACCAGACACAGCAACGACAGGGCTGGGTCTGCCTCTTCCTGGGGCAGCGGTCGCAGGTGCACCACCTGGTCCCTAAAAGGGGTCGTGGGAACCTTGGGCACATAGCCCGGACCGAACTCCAGGCACGTTTTGCTGACAGAGAACGCTTGCAGGTCTCCTACCCTCTTGATGGAAGTGAGCGCATTCAGGAGGGCAGTCTTCAAGGAGAGTGCCTTAAGCTCAGCTGACTGCAAAGGCTCAAAGGGGGCTCTCTGTAGACCCTGAAGAACTACAGAGAGGTTCCATGCGGGAACGAGGCGCGGTCTGGAGGGGTTCAGCCTCCTGGTGCCTCTCAGGAACCTGACAATCAGGTCGTGTTTCCCTAAGGACTTACTGTCCACTGTGTCGTGGTGTGCTGCTATAGCAGCAATGTACACCTTCAAGGTGGAAGGGGACAGCTGCCCTTCCAACCTCTCCTGCAGGAAGGAAAGCACCGATCTGACTGCGCATCTCTGGGGGTCTTCCCATCAGGAAGGACACCACTTAGTGAACAGATGCCACTTAAAGGCATACAGGTGCCTTGTAGAGGGGGCCCTAACCTGAGTGATCGTGTTTACCACCGTGGGTGATAGACCGCTTAGGTCTTCCGCGTCCCGTCCAGGGGCCAGACATGGAGATTCCAGAGGTCTGGTCGTGGGTGCCAGAGGGTGCCCCGTCCCTGAGAAAGAAGGTCCTTCCTTAGGGAAATTCGCCAGGGGGGTGCCATCGCAAGGAGCGTGAGGTCCGAGAACCACATCTGGGTGGGCCAGTAGGGTGCTACCAGGATGACCTGCTCCTCATCCTCCCTGACCTTGCACAGAGTCTGTTCAAGTAGGCTCACTGGAGGAAATGCATATTTGCGCAGGCCAGGGGGCCGAGAGGTGCCTCGGTCAGGGCGTACCAGAGCGGGCAGCGGGAGGATTCTTGGGAGGCAAACAGGTCTACCTGTGCCTGTCCGAATCGACTCCAGATCAGCTGGACCACCTGAGGGTGGAGTCTCCACTCTCCCCTAAGGGTAACGTGCCGTGACAGCACGTCCTCTGCAGTGTTGAGGTCGCCCGGGATGTGAGTGGCTCGCAGCGACTTGAGGTGCTGCTGACTCCAGAGGAGGAGACGGCAGGCGACTTGTGACATACAACGAGAGTGCAGACCGCCTTGGCAGTTGACATATGCTACCATTGCCGTGTTGTCTGTCCGAACTAACACATGCTTGCCCTGGATCAATGGCTGGAACCTCCGCAGGGCAAGCAGATTTGCCAGCAACTCGAGGCAGTTGATGTGCCAACGCACATCAATGTGCAAACCGAGAAAAGAGATGCTCTGAACCGGGAGGAGCTTGCTCTTTTCCCAGTTGACCCCAAGCCCTTATCGGCTGAGGTGCGAGAGCACCAAGTCCCTGTGTGCACACAACATTTCCCGAGAGTGAGCTAGGATTAGCCAGTCGTTGAGATAGTTAAGAATGCGAATGCCCACCTCCCTTAACGGGGCAAGAGCTGCCTCTGCGACCTTCGTGAAGACGCGAGGGGACAAAGACAGGCTGAAAAGGAGGACCTTGTACTGATACGCCTGACCCTCGAATGCAAACCGGAGGAAGGGTCTGTGTCAAAGTAGAATCGAAACGTGAAAGTACGCGTCCTTCAGGTCTACCGCTGCGAACCAATCTTGATGCCGGACACTCGCCAGAATGCGTTTTTGCGTCAGCATCTTGAACGGGAGTGTAAAGCCCGGTTCAGTACTCGCAGGTCCAAGATTGGCCGCATCCCATCGCCTTTTTCCGTTATGATGAAGTAGGGGCTGTAAAACCCATTCTTCATCTCGGCCGGAGGGACAGGTTCTATCGCACCCTTCCGTAGGAGGGTAGCGATCTCCGCACGCAAGGTAGCAGCGTTTTCGTCCTTCACCAAGGTGAAGTGGATACCGCTGAACCTGGGCGGACGCCTGGTGAACTGAATCGCGTAGCCGAGTCAGACGGTCCGGACCAGCCATCGAAACGGATTGGAAAGCGCAAGCCACGCATCCAAGTCCCGCGCGAGGGGGACCAAAGGGACAACCTCGTCGGACGTACCGGCAGGTGGGGCCTCACGGTGGGGTGGAGCTCGAGGTGCCACACCATGTCGTGGCCGTGCTGAGTCTAGGGACATCGAAGCACTTACCTGGCTCCTTGTGACCACCCCCGGAACAGCCAGGGATGGGGGAGGAAGAAGCCTGTCCTCACAACCCGTGGAGACTGTCACATCGGGGGCAGATGTGTGCCACAGCTGGGCGCGCAGGGGTGGGGAAACCACCGCTGAGCGCCAATCCTGCAAGGGCAAAAAGGTGGACGGTGGTCATGATGATGACCGTGAACACCAGGAATGTGACCCAGGGAAGGAGGAAACCGTTCTTTTGCTGAACTGTTGGGTACCGCAGCCACTTGGGCATGCGCCGAAATCAAATGAAAAGGCAACAAAAGATTCTCCACCTGGCCCTCCACCGGGGGATGGAGTGGTCTTACTACCAGCTCCAGTGCAGTGGGTTTCATCGACCCTGGGTCACCCGTCTCAGGGGCGCTTTGAAGAGCTTTGTGGGTTTTTGGTGGCCGGCCATGAGACGGGTGGCATCCGCTTCCTGCGGTGGGCTCCACACCGGGGCTGGGCCGAAGGGGCAGGCTGCAGTGGAGCCGGTGCAGTCACCGCAGGGGGATGCCCTTGGCGACGAGCAGATGGGGTGCGGGATCTTGAACTGCGCCAGGGCAGGATATGCCGGATAGCCTCTGTCTGCTGCTTCACCATCGAGAACTGCTGGGCAAAGTCTCCTGGACCACTAATGTGGACATCGTCCGCCCGAGATACTGCACCGTGGCCTTCGTCGCCCAGAGAGCGAGGTCGGTCGCCGAGCGCAGTTCCTGCATCAGATCTGGGGCGGAACTACCTCGTGCAGTTCTTTTAGCACCTTGGCTTGGTGGACCTGAAGGAGAGCCATGGCATGCAGGGCAGAGGCGGCTTATCCAGCAGCACTGTAGGCTTTGGCCGTCAGGGATGACGTGAGCCTACAGTGCGGGAGCTTTGGGCGTCCGTGCCAGGTGACGGTGCTCTGCGGGCATAGGTGCATCGTGAGCTCCTTATCCACCGGGGGAATCGCCGTATAGCCCCTGGCTGCCCTGCCATCGAGGGTAGTGAGGGCGGGGAACTGAGAAATCGGGACCGGGCAGTAAAAGTGCCTCCCACGATATTGTCAGCTCCTCCTGCACTTCTGGGAAGAAAGGCACTGGAGCAGGGCGTGGCTGCTTTGAGCCCAGGAACCAATCATCGAGCCACGAGGGTTCAGGGGAGAGTGGAGGGTTCCACTCTAGCCCGACGCTCGCGGCCGCCCGGGAAAGCATGTCCATCATCTCCGCATCAGCCTGTGATTGGGCAATCGTCCCTGAAGGGGGAGCCCAGCTGAGGCTTCTGCATCCGACTGGACAAGCCCGCTCTCCGATGCTGCGCTTGAGAGCTCATCAGCTTCGCGGGCTCCGAACAAGAGGTCTAACTCGCCGTGAGATGAGCCGGTGGACTTATCCGGAAGCCCGATCGGGGCAGACGAGCGTGCAGGGAAATGGGAGGTCCGCAGGGGGATACCCGGCGGAGGTGGTCCCATTGGGGTCCCTAAATCGCCCCCAGTGCTAGCCACGCTGGCCTCAAACCCGTAGGTAGAAGGACCGAGGCGGGGAACCGCAATGTTGTCATGGTCATGTTCTCGCAGTGAGAACATGAACCATCCACGAACGCTGCCTCCGTGTGGGTCGCGCCCAGACACGAAAGACAGTGATTGTGACCATCTGAAGTTGAGAGGTAATGACCGCAACCAGGAATAACACACAAATGGAAAGGCATCTTTAAAAAGATGCGTCTTTAAAAAGACGTTCCGCGTGTGCCGCTCTTTTAGAGAAATATACTCTTTCAGGAAAATATACTCTCTTTTTTCTGCCGACGCGCCCAGGGGCGTTCTCTGCAGTGCACCAGTGCAAAGGAGGGAGAAGCCGCTGAAATGCACCGTCAGATCCAGCAGAGGTGAATGAACAGTCAGCTCAGTAGACATCGACTGTTCGGCTCCGAAGAGAAAATATGAATGAGTGGTTGCACGCCAGCTCCTTTTATACCCGTATGTCCGGGGGAGTGGCATGCAAATACCACTCGCCAATTTTCATTGGCCTTTTATCAAAGACCAGATGTGTCTCAGGCTCCCAAGAGTGACCCCTAGTGTCACTACATCGACACAACGTCGAGTGAGTGACAGATAGGGAACTATAGTTTTGGCAAGTCGCTTAGGACATCTACTTTGTGCATGACATGAGTAATTTTTCCAACAATTGTTTACAGACAGGTTGTTTCACTTTTTATTGACTATATCACAATTCCAGTGGGTCAGAAGTTTACATACACTAAGTTAACTGTGCCTTTGAGCAGCTTGGAAAATTTACAGAAAATTATGTCAAGCCTTTAGACAATAAGCCAATTAGCTTCTGATAGGAGGTGTACTGAATTGGAGGTGTACCTGTGGATGTATTTTAAGGCCTACTTTCAAACTCAGTGCCTCTTTGCTTGACATAATGGGAAAATCGAAAGAAATCAGCCAAGATGTCAGAAAAGAAATTGTGGACTTCAACAAGTCTGGTTCATCCTTAGAAGCAATTTCCAAACTCCTGAAGGTACCACATTCATCTGTACAAACAATAGTATGCAAGTATAAACACCATGGCACCACACAGCCATCATACCACTCAGGAAGGAAATGCATTCTGTCTCCTAGAGATGAACGTAGTTTTGTGCAAAAAGTGCAAATCAATCCCAGAACAGCAGCAAAGAACCTTGTGAAAATGCTGGAGGAAACAGGTAGAAAAGTATCTATATCCACGGTAAAACAAGTCCTATATCGACCTAACTTGAAAGGCTACTCAGCAAGGAAGAAGCCACTGCTCCAAAACCGCCATAAAAAGCCAGACTACAGTTTGCAAGTGCACATGGGGACAAAGATCTTTCTTTTTGGAGAAATGTCCTCTGGTCTGATGAAACAAAAATGTTACTGTTTGGCCATAATGACCATAGATATGTTTGGAGGAAAAAGGGTGAGGAGTGCAAGCCGAAGAACACCATCCCAACCGTGAAGCATAGGGGTGGCAGCATCATATTGTGGGGGTACTTTGCTGCAGGAGGGACTGGTGCACTTCACAAAATAGATGGCATCATGAGAAAGGAAAATTATTTGGATATATTGAAACAACATCTCAAGATATCAGCCAGGAGTTAAAGCTTGGTCGCAAATGGGTCTTCCAAATGAACAATGACCCCAAGCATACCTCCAAAATTGTGGCAAAATGGCTTAAGGACAACAAAGTCAAGGTATTGGAGTGGCCATCACAAAGCACTGACCTCAATCTGATAGAAAATGTGTGGGAAGAACTGAAAAAGCATGTGTGACCAAGGAGGCCTACAAACCTGACTCAGTTACACCAGTTCTGTCTGGAGGAATGGGCCAGAACTCCAACAGCTTATTGTGAGAAGCTTGTGGAAGGCTACCCAAAAAGTTTGACTTAAGTTAAACAATTTAAAGGCAATGCTACCAAATACTGACCAAGTGTATGTAAACTTCTGACCCACTGGGAATGTGATGAAAGAAATAAAAGCTGAAATAAATAATTCTCTCTACTATTATTCTGATATTACACATTCTTAAAGTAAAGTGATCCTGACTGACCTAAGACAGGGAATGTTTTCTATGATTAAATGTCAGGAATTGTGAAAAACTGAGTTGAAAGGTATTTGGCTAAGGTGTATGTAAACTTCTAACTTCAGCTGTATATGCTAAGTCAAAATTTAAAATTTAAAGGTTTAGTTTGCCCAAAATTCTGTCATCTTTTATTTACTTTCATGCCATGACCAGGTTTGATGTCACTGACGGCAAGCGCCATTAGTACTCGTATCCCTCTTTGGTCTCTTAACCCAATGTGACATGCCAGGTTTGAATATGTGGACATACAAATAAGATTTGAAATGGCCGATGGAAAGATTTTTAGTCTGTTCCTCATCATGTGGCTTCAGAAGATATAGCAAGAAACATATAGCACACAAGTCATATGGACTACTTTTGTGATACTTCAGTGGGGCTTTTTGTTCTTTTTGAGCTTTAAAGCCCCTTGTCACTATATCCTTTCAGTCTATGGAAAAGAGCAGCAAGAACCTTCTGCTAAATGTATCTTTTTTGTTCTACGGAAAAAAATAACATCATACAGGTCTGAAACGACTGTGTTAGTAAATAAAGACAAGTTAGATTGTTGAGTGAAATATTTCTTTCAGTGACCCTTTAAAATATTTCAGAGATTACGTTGTCTCCTCTAGCCTCGTCTTGCATTGGTAAAATTATCTTTGTTCTATAATGCCTGGGGTGAATAATTAGTGGGTAATTTAGAGAACAGGCTAAATCACTGTGATAGCACAAACTAACTGGTTAGATTACTGTAGTTAGCACAAAGACAGATAAATACTGAACACTAATACACAGCTGACTGAGATGTTTTGATATGTTGTGACTGGTAATCCAAAAGCATTATTGGTAAAAAATGGCTCTCTGACCTTCCACCTGTCCAGCATTCTTCATGTTTGTGCTCAGAAAATTGCAGGGGTGTGCTTTCTTTGGACTGCGGTAGAATTGCACACTTGTGTGACCTGTGTAAACTCATCTAACAATCAGTGCCAAGGAAACGGTCTGGGCCTATTTTTAGAAGACTGTTCTCGCTGAAACAGCCAAGGCCATTTCAAACGTGTGGTCATTTTGACACTGGTGGCATTTCCAGGCTATTGAGAGATTGATGGAGAGCTACAGACATAATGTGCATTTAATTACTCTGCATCTCCTATATTCCTTTGTTTATTTAATGCTGTGCCCAACATGTAGTCATTGAAATGACACCATCAGTTGTGAAACATGGGTTGGAATGAGAAAAATACAGCTTATTTAAAACAGCAATGGAATCAGTGCATGTGCCGTGATACTTCTGTCATTCCGTTATTCCTTAATTCATGAACTACTTTTACATTAAAGCACAATACATTCAAGGTATACATGTTTTTTAATTACATGTACTATGTGTTCACTGGGAATCAAACCCATGACCTGCCGTTTCTAGCAGCATGCTCTACCAGGCTTCCCCTGTAGACTTCCATTGGTTATGACGATTGGTTTACAACCGTGGTCTCGTAATTTAGGACCTACAAAACCAATTTAGCTCTTGCTTAATAGAGACAAATACAAGTTAAACCTCAGTCACTTATGAACAAAGAATTTCTGGTGTCTTTATATTAATTGTTTCAGAACAAAAGTTTAGCTGGTCTTTTCATACATTTTATTAATGTAAAGAGAGTGCTGTCAAACTGTCCTCCTGATGATATCATGGTCTTCTCCTCTTCTGCAGAAAGAGACAGGCTCTATGGATGACCTATACCTGAGCTCACGCAAAGTCAAAGAGCTGTCTGTCATCGATGGGCGGAGGGCCCAGAACTGTGTCATCCTGCTCTCCAAGTATGTGTACTCTTAGCATTATGTTAATGTCAACCAAACAAATTATCCTGGACAAAAGATGCTACGCTTGTAGGGCACATAATTCAAAGTCTAAAAGCTTTTATGTTGCTGAAATGTTTGACTAATTGTATCATAATAGGAGATAACGTACTGATATAAGCATTCATGCCATTTGAGAATTACCGTAATACAAGATCCCTTGAATAAACCATTCACTTTTTTTGTCAAACTTGTTGGAAACTTAAAATCTTATGAAAGGTCTAACTTTTCCTACTTTACTGTTGTAATGCTGTGAAAAACCAACCAAAATGTCAGTGGCTGCAAGAGTTACATTTATTTATGTTTGATATGCAGTTTATTATTTCTTGTGTTACCTGGTACATTTACTTTGGTCTCCAATATTTTGAGAGAGATGAATTTATGTAGTGAAATATTTTGGTGTCATTACTAAAAATGCACATGGATCCATTTTGCCGTGATTAGTGTTGACATGGAAATAACAGAAATACAAATAACTTCTGTGTTACCAGAATCATTTCCAATAGAAATCTCCATGTTGTCATCTCGTAATTACAGTAATTCTAACATGACTTGCATTCTGACATGAAGGCAGCAATAGCATTCCGAGAAAGTTATTTTTTTTTTCAGTTTTATACAGTCCATATCTGGAACCTGAAAGTATCCACAACAACGTTTAAATTTTAAAATAGGTTAACAATCAAGAAAAGGCAAATGTCACCTCATATAATTTTATACAGCTTTTTTTCAGGTGAAATTATGTTGCATTTATTAAAAATTATTAGTTACATGTTCAACATTTTACATTTAGACAGGGATGCAAACTACTCATCTTTCAGCTAAAGTCACCTTTTCTGAAGCTAATTTTCCCAAATTGTTTGCCAATCTTTTCTACATTTTCCATATATAAATTACTTGAAAGGATTAATTTAAGTTTAAACATAAAAAATCTTTAAAAAAAACAACAAAAAGCTTTAAATAAAACAAACAATTCAACTTTCTAACCTTTCTCACCTCTCATGAGTTTAGCATCCCTCTTTAAAACATAGCATGTTTATGGTTTATAGAGCCAATACTAGACTCTGAGCCAACTCATTTGATTCCATATGACCCAGGAGCCACATGATGATTTAATGAGGACAGGGAGAGATTGATCATGCTTTGTGATGCAGCAAGATCCTTATTGATTAGATGCTAAGGGGAGAGAACATTGATTAACAGAAATACTAAAGATCACTAGAGGCCACATGTAACCTCTCATGGTACATGAAACAACAGAGCATCTTCCTGGTTATGCTCTATAGTGTATCCCTTGTACTTCAACTTGCTAATTAATATGTTACATGTAAAAAATTAACCCTTGACATAAACACTTTTCTGTCCATGCAGGTTAAAAATGAGCAATGAGGAGATAAAGAGAGCCATTCTAGAGATGGACGAGAGAGAAGAGCTTGCTAAAGATATGTTAGAACAGGTGAGTGCTGCAGTGTATTGCGTACTGGGACCAAACAGGCTACAGAATTGGAAAAAAAAAAAAAAAAAAAAAAAATATATATATATATATATATATATATATATATATATATATATATATATATATATATATATATATATATATATATATACATACATATATATGTGTATATATGTACCCAGTTATATTTTGGTGCAAACCTCCAGAATTGTATCACAAAATCTGGGGTTTTCCTTGCCTATAAATTAATATGTATTGACACTGCCACGTCAAATATTTATTAAAAATATATCAAAATAAAAGCACTTAACTCATTAGGAATGAAATGGCAATACAGGATGATTTCACTCAGACTGTCAGAAAGTCTGATGGAGTTGACAGCTGATGGTGTTGTCAAATTACATCCTTTTTTTGTTTTTCAAATTTTTTTAATTTCTGGTGTAAAATAAGTGACATACTCTAAAACTCCCTGACAAATACTTTTGGATGACAGAGTTCACAAATTATGGTTCTGACGGACAATATAAGCTTATAAAAAAAAAATACATAAAAAAAAAAGGAAAAAAGAAAAGAAAAACACCATACATTTCATGTATTTCATTATTCATACATTTACAGCTGCTGAAGTTTGTTCCTGAGAAAAGTGATATTGACCTTCTGGAAGAACACAAGCATGAACTTGAGCGCATGGCCCGGGCTGACTGCTTCTTGTTCGAGATGAGCAGGTACAGCTGGATGATTGCTGTTTAGATAAAATACATTTGATAAATAAACACAATGATGTATGACTTGATTTGGATAAATAAAGAATAATGTATTCTTTATCAAAACTTTTCAAATTTAATTGCATGAATGACAAAGCATGCAACAGCTTAAGACCAGCAGTGATTTATGGGCTATGATTTTCCTGCATATTTTAAGCCTAAAGAAACCGACTTCTGTAAAGTCTGTGCTCTCTAGAATTCATATAGCGTTCCCCTGTATACATATAAACTGTATATCATTTTCTTTATAAATATACACTACCGGTCAAAACTTTTGAAACACTTGACTGAAATGTTTCTCATGATCTTAAAAATCTTTTGATCTGAAGGCATATGCTTAAATGTTTGAAATTAATTTTGTAGACAAAAATATAATTGTGCCACCATATTAATTTATTTCATTATAAAACTAAAATGTAATAATATAATTTTTTTTTGAAAGATTTTGAAATTGATAACTAAAGAAAAGCAGCCAGTAAGTGCCCAACATAGATGGGAACTCCTTCAACACTGTTTAAAAAGCATCCCAGGGTGCTACCACCCCTGAAGTTCGCTAGCTCGCTAGTTCAAATCCCAGGGTGTGCTGAGAGACTCCAGCCAGGTCTCCTAAGCAACCAAATTGGCCCGGTTGCTAGGGAGGGTAGAGTCACATGGGGTAACCTCCTCGTGGTCACTAAAATGTGGTTAGTTCTCGGTGGGGTGCGTGGTGAGTTGAGCGTGGATGCCGCGGTGGATGGCGTGAAGCCTCCACATGCGCTATGTCTCCGTGGCAACGCGCTCAACAAGCCACGTGATAAGATGCGCGGGTTGGCGGTCTCAGATGTGGAGGCAGCTGGGATTCGTCCTCCGCCACCCGGATTGAGGCAAATCACAACGCGACCACGAGGACTTAAAAGTGCATTGGGAATTGGGCATTCCAAATTGGGTGAAAAAGGGGAAAAATCCACAAAAAAACAAAAACCTTCCCAGGGTGATACCTCAAGTTTGTTGAGAAAATGTCAAGAGTATATTTCTGCAAAATCTATGCAAAGGGTGACTACTTTGAAGATGCTAAAATGTAACACAATTTTGATTTATTTTGGATTTTGTTTAGTCACAACATAATTAATAGTTTTGATGACTCTACTATTATTTTAAATGTGAAAAAAAAAATTATAATAAAGAATTAAAAAGTGTTTTAAAACTTTTGACCAGTAATGTGTATATATATATATATATATATATATATATATATATATATATATATATATATATATATATTATATTGCAAAAAGAAAATGATGCCTGCAGTGAAGGCTGCACTCAAATGGTTGAACTTAAATCTTTTTTTAACTACACTTCTTACTTGCCTTCAGAATTGACCACTATCAACAAAGGCTGCAGTCTCTTTTCTTCAAAAAGAAGTTTGCAGAGCGTCTGGCAGAGACGAAGCCCAAGGTTGAAGGTTAGTAGGTTTAGTGGGGGCGTTTGTGTTGCTGTGGATGTTTCTTTGCAATTTAGAGCAGGCTTCCAATTAGCAGATGTACGCTGAAGTGATAGAGGCCTGTAACTGTTGTATGATTGTATGAGAATTTGGTGAGAGAAGCGGATATTAGAGCATGAGTCAGGGCTGGTATGTTTGTGAGTGTGTGGCTCTTTCACTTGAATTTCTCTCCAGTTAAAATAAAGAACAGTGTTTCCACAGAGGCTGTTTTGGAAAGCTGGCACATGTTGAGAGGGGAGAGTCATTTTTATAAACACTGCTTTTTTCTTTTTTTTTTTTTTAAGAGTTTAAAATCTTTTCAAGAAAAGGGCATGGTGTGTGTGTACTTGCAAAAGATTGTGTTTGAACAGAAGCTGCCCTAAGAGCTGGGTTAAAGGGATAGTTCACCCAAAAATGAAAATTCTCTCATGGTTCACTCACCCTCCTGGCATCACACGTGTATGACTTTCTTTCTTCTGCAAAACACAAATGAAGATTTTTAAAATAATATTTCAGCTCTGTAGGTCCTCACAATGGAAGTGAATGGGTGCCAAAATGTTGAAGCTCCAAAATCCACATAAAAGGAGCATAAAAGTAATCCATAAGACTCCAATGGTTAAATCCATGTGTTCAGACATGATATGAGAGGTGTGGGTGAGAAACAGATCAATATTTAAGTCCTTTTTTATCATAAATTGTCCTCCCTGCCCAGAAGGGGGTGATATGCATGAAGTATGTGAATCACTAAAAACAGAAGGAGAATGTGAAAGTGGAGACTGACTGAGCAGGGAGGAGAATTTATAGTAAATAGGGACTTAAATATTGATCTGTTTCTCACCCAGACCTATCGGATCGCTTCTGAAGATACGGATTTAACCACCAGAGTCGTCTGGAGTTCTTTTATTTTGCCCTTATGTGGATTTTGGAACTTCAAAATTTTGCCACCCATTCATTTGCATTGTATGGACCTACAGAGCTGAGAAATTCCTCTAAAAATCTTAATTTGTGTTCAGCAGATGAAAGACAGTCATACACATCTGAGATGTCATGAGGGTGAATAAATTATTAGAAAATGTTCATTTTTGAGTGAACTATTCCTTTATGTCCTCTCTCTGCACATTAATAATGCTAATAATGAACCTTAAAGGGACTGTCATGTCATTCCAAAGCTGTATGACTTCTTTCTTCCGTGAAAGACAAATAGAGATATTTTGAAGAATGTCCTTTTCCACACATTGAAAGCATATAAAGACCAGAGGCTCCAAAAAAAATTTAAAAGCCACAACATAAATGTACCATAAAGTCCATACAACTTGTGTGCTATATTCCAGTTCTTCTAAAGCTGTACAATAGCATTTTGTGAGTAACAGTCCAATCCACATGTTGGCACACGTTACACCAGGTTTAAAAATCAGTGAAGTCAAACATCATTGGTTTTGTGTGCATTTTGTGACCGATCACAGTGTGATGCCTTCAACTATTTTGAATTTAAACACAAACAGGATTTGAAAGCTGCAGTATAGGGAAAGATTTTAATCTAATTACTAACATTTCAGTTTGTTCCTCATACAAGGCCATCATATGGCTTAAGAATGCTTTGAAAATAGTTCCACAAAAAAAAAAAAAAAATTTGTTTTTTTAAAAATACGGGTTTCAAAAGACATGAGTGTGAAGCTTTATTTTTAGGTGAACTATCCCCTTTTAGGATCACTTGATTAATTAAGACAGTTATCACTAACTTGTTAAGCTCTCTCACTCTATCTCTCTCTTCTAAATGGCAGCAAAGACACCATTACATCTTGGTTATCCACAATTTTTTCTGAATTTTCACATAAAATTATCAGTACCCTGACTTCTAATAAAGAAATAATTGCAATGCACATTATGTTATGCATCTCCAACATTGACAAGAATGCAGGAATTCCCAAAAGCAAATTGCGAGCACTAAGGTGAAAGTTATGGATGCTAAAATCCGACACTTTCCCTAACTTGATATTGTCATGCCCTGTCTGAAGTTGAAAATCTAAACCACTTGCCACCCATGACACTAAATGGAAGAGTGCTGTCTATTCAAGCTTTATAGAGCAGGGAGAATGGGTACCATCCACACAGAGGAGCAAATACAGATTTTCTCTGACCTAGCCTTCCACATTAAATTGTGTCAACAGGAAGGCATTTTGAATGTTTTAACATCCAAGCAAATAGATTCTTACTTTGGCAGTGTTCCTCCGGGAGAATGCTTCTTGTGGGAAAGGGGTGGCAGGAAAATTGTGGACAGCCATCAAAGTTGTGCGCTCTTCTTGATCCCCGCTGGAGCGGCTGCATTAAAGCAGACTTAATGGGAATTTCAATGACAAGTTCACAACACTCACAGTGAGGTCAAAAATCAGCTATGTACCAGTATTGTTCAGTAATTGGGACTTTGTGGGAAATGGTGCTCTGAATGGATTCATTTGTGGAAAAATTAACTATGGAACTGAGAGAAAAGCAAAAGTGGGAAATTTCATCAGAGATGGCTCCTTTTTTGTACAAACTGACACTCAGATGCATTAATCTTGAATATTGATGTGTTGATTACAGTTGGTCCACAATTGGTCTTCAGCCCTTTATAAATATTTAATGCATAATTATTTTTTTTTCAATACAGGGTTTTACAAAGTTGCAAGCTAATTGTTCTATCTTACATCTTACAAGATCTTACATATATCTATCTTTCAGTTGATCAAAATTGTGCTCATGACTAAAAGCAATAGTTCACCCACAAATCATTTGGTCGTCCTCACGTCATTATAACCATTTCAAAAATATTGCTTTTTTTATCTGTGGAAAAACAAAAGAAAATATTTTACAGAATGTCAAGAGTGCTCTTTTTTTGACATGGGTTGTCAAGCTAAGTATAAAAGTAATCCATACTCATTGGCTATTTTCCATGTCTTATGCATTAAGGTAGTTTTGTTTGAGGAAAAAAGATAGGAATATATATTTATACTGGCAGCCAAAAAATTTTATATTATTCCAAAAAAGTTTGGAATAATATACAGATTTTGCTCTTATGGAAAGAAATTGGTACTTTTATTCACCAAAGTGGCATTCAACTGATCACAATGTATAGTCAGGACATTAATAACCTGAAAAATTACTATTACAATTTGAAAAAAAAACTACTTCAAAGAGTTCTCATCAAAAAATCCTCCACGTGCAGCGAGGACAGCTTTGCAGATCCTTGGCATTCTAGCTGTCAGTTTGTCCAGATATTCAGGTGACATTTCACCCCACGCTTCCTGTAGCACTTGCCATAGTGGCTGTCTTTTCGGGCACTTCTCATGCACCTTACAGTCTAGCTGATCCCACAAAAGCTCAATGGGGTTAAGATCCATAACACTCTTTTCCAGTTATCTGTTGTCCAATGTGTTTCTTTGCCCACTCTAAAATCACTTTGGTGAATTAAAGTACCAATTTCCTTCCGAAACAGCAAAATATTTACATTATTCCAAACTTTTGGCCCTATGCATATTCAAACTCGGAGAAGTTCAGTAATGAGGCATGCAAGAAGCAATGGCGTTTGGCATCTTTGATGTCAAACCTGGCACAACACATCTTGATACATGATGTTTGCATACACTACTGGTCAAAAGGTTTGAAACACTTACTCATTCTTTATTATTATTTTTTTTCACCTTTTAGAATAATAGTAAAGTCATCAAAACTATGGAATAACATAAATGGAACTATGGGAATTATGTTGTGACTAAACGAAATCCAAAATAAATAAAAACTGTGTTATATTTTAGCATCTTCAAAGTAGTCACCATTTGCTTAGATTGTGCAGAAATGTACTCTTGACATTTTCTCAACCAACTTCTTGAGGTATCACCCTGGGATGCTTTTTAAACAGTATTGAAGGAGTTCCCATCTATGTTGGGCACTTATTGGCTGCTTTTCTTTATTACTTGGTCCAAGTCATCAATTTCAAAAACGTTTTTTTTTTTTTTAATTAAATTTTAGTTTTATAATTAAATAAATTAATACGTTGGCACAATTATATTTTTGTCTACAAAACTAATTTCAAACATTTAAGCATACGTCTTCAGATCAAAATATTTGTAAGATCATGAGAAACATTTCAGTCAAGTGTTTCAAAACTTTTGACCGGTAGTATATATCAAGTCAAGTCATTTTTATTTGTGTAGCACTTTTTACAATACACATAGTTTCAAAGCAGCTTTTATGAAAATTATGCTGTAATGTCTGTAATAATTCTCATTGAGCAGTATTCATTGAAAACGTCATTAAAAAATAAAACTTAAAATTATTTGTCTTAAGGCATCCAGAGAGCAAGCCAAAGGCGACTGCGGCAAGGAACTCAAAACTCCATAAGGTGTTAAAGGAATAGTTCACCCCAAAATGAAAATCCTCTCATCATTTATTCACTCTCATGCCATCCCAGATGTATGACTTTCTTTCTTCAGCAGAACACAAACAAAGATTTGTAGAAGAATATCTCAGCTCTGTAGGTTTATACAATGCAAGTGAATGGTGATCAGACTTTTGTAGCTCTAAAAATCACATTAAGGAAACATAAAAGTAATACATAGTGTGACTCCAGTGGTTAAATCCATATCTTCAGAAGTGATATAATAGTTGTGGGTGAGAAACAGGTCAAAATGTAAGTCCTTTTTTTTTTACTCTAAATCTCCACTTTCACTTTCACTTTTACATCTGAAAGTCACATGTGGTGCCTGTTTAGTTTCACTTTCACATCTGAAAGTGAAAGTAGATTCAATTATTTTCTAAAGTTAAAATGAAAGTCTTTTCTTCATACAAAGCTTTTTTTATGGCTTCAGAAGACTTATAGCATGCAAGTCACATGGATCACTATGTTCATCTTTGGAGTTTGACAATGTCCATCCCCATTCACTTTCATTTTATGGAAAAAAGCAGTGAGAACATTCTGCCAAACATCTCCTTTTGTGTTCCACGGAAGAAATTCACACAGGTTGGTACGACATGAGAGTAAATCATGACAGAACTTTCATTTTTGTTGGGCTTAAAACAAAACAAATGTAGATATAATACTGCAGAAAATAACTGCAAAGTGTGTGAAAGAAGTATAGAACTAGATAAACATCATGAAGGCTTCAGTAACATCTTTGTTGTCCTTTTCTTTTTCAGCGATTCTGTGCGCGTCGCGTGAGGTGGTGAAAAGTAAACGTCTGACGCAGGTTCTGGAAGTGGTCTTGGCTTTCGGGAACTTCATGAACAAAGGACAGAGGGGCAATGCCTACGGTTTCAAAGTGTCCAGCCTCAACAAGATCGTAGACACCAAGTCAAGTATAGACAGGTGAGAGGTCAATTTGTACAGATGATCTGCAAACAAATCCATTCAACCAAATCATTACAAAGAACCATTTCAAAAGAATGACTTAATGAATCAGATGTCACCGATTTCTAGATCAACTGTGGTCTTTAAGCTCACATTATGGAATGACTGTCATTAAATGAGGCTGGTACTTCTACAGAATTTCTGAATTCATTGCTCAAACTAGTTTGCATCTTCAACAGGAACATCACCATGTTGCACTACCTGATCATGATCTTTGAGAAGAACTTTTCCGACATCCTCAACATTCAACAGGACCTGGTCAGCATACCAGAGGCTGCCAAAGTCAAGTAAGCCCCACCTTAGACTGACATAAATCATAAACATTAGCATTTGCTGTTGTTTATGGTGAGCTTAGGTGGTTGATTGGTATATAATTTGGTTGATTTTTTTTTGTTTTGTTTTTTTTGCTTCTGCTCTCTCAGTTTGTCTGAGCTGGAGAAGGAAGTGTTCAGCATTAAGAGTGGCCTGAAAGCTCTGGAGGTGGTGAGTCATCTATTATTTACTTCTGGCCATTATTGAACAATTAAAAGCTTTCTCATCCAAAATGCCCAGGAACATCAGTGACATTTATTTTTTATTTTATTTTTTGCACTGTTGCAGCTGTCTATTTGGCAGGTGTTTAGATATTGACTTTTCTCTACCATTTTTTACATTTGACAAATATGACACTCCAATCACTCTAGCACATCCTCTCACATTTGAAACTTAGTGGATATTATGTGTAGATAGGTGTAAATTCACCCACACATTTCCTTCTTTTTGTGTTTGGACTAAGGGAGACATTAGTGGTTGTGACGCCATTCAAAACAAATTCAGTAAAAATTCCCTTTTCCATGACTTTAGGGGAAGTCTGCAAATGTTCTCAAATAATCCTATTTGTCTGCAGTCAACAACCTGACAACATATCAGAATAACTCAATTACCAATGTTTTAAACCATTGGATATACAGTATTCATTAAGTAATTAAAGGAAAAACATTTAGCCAGTGGGCTGAGGTGCACATAAAGCTAAGATTTTGAGTGAATAGTTTATGTTAGCCTCAATTTTAGAAGCAGTTGGTGGAAAACTCTGTGTTTGTGCAGTTCAGTACGAAGTGTTTATGTTGTGTTATCAGGGTATATCTAATTTTACTAGATTTTTATTGCCTGAAGGTAATAACAGTGCTTGCAAAGGATTGGAAAATAATATTTTATTAAATGTTAAGGTTAGCTAAGGTCCAAAGGAAATGAATATTGTAAATTGTTATTGTAAGTAAGTTTAAGTTTAGGATTTAGTTCTGTGTAAATGAAATGCTGCTTCAGGGGCCTGTACCATGAAGCTGGTTTTGTTGGTTAGCCAGGTAAGTTTTCGTTAAGTTTGCACCTGGGTTTTAGGTACCATGAAGGTCGGTTGGCTTTTAGCGGTGTTCATCTCCATAGTAACTTACTCTACATGACTAACCTGCTCTGTTGCAGATTTTGTTCTGGAAAGCAGATTGCTAACAGATACTGAACCAATCAGCTGTGAGTAAAGTGACATCTCTGATTAAATGAAGTCACTCCTACATGTCTCTTAAAGTGCACTTTACAGAAAAAGAAAAAAAAAAATCATAGAAATTCACAAAATCGACTCTTCGTGGTCAATTATTTATTTGAAAGTCTAAATATACATTTCCGGCAGATGGAGTCTTGTATTTTATTTAAATACACTTTAATTGTTTTTCTTTCACCTACACTAGACAAAGTATAAAAATCTATGAAAAAATAAACAATATAATATTAAGCTATCTATAAAACAGCTAGTAAAATGGATTAATATAATACATGCCAATAGTGAATGATTTTAAAATATTAATCACTCCACAAGATGGCAAAAGGGATGAATGCCTCCCAAACGCGTTATTTATTTCCCCACCCGTATTCTGGCAACTCCCACTATTGATATAATTAGTAACGGGAATACGTAACGGGAATACGTATTTAAAATACAAAATATAAGTAACTGTATTCCACTACAGTTACAATTTAAATCATTGGTAATTAGAATACAGTTACATTCAAAAAGTATTTTGATTACTGAAGAGATTACTTTGCATTTTATTGTCATTTGTTTAATTTAATATTTAGTCCTTTCAGATGGAAAAATGTATACATATGTTGATGCGATCCAAAGTGCATTTGAACAGCAGTGAAACACTTTTTTATGATGTGTTACATTCATACGAGCAGACAGAGAAGTAAGTTTGAAGTAAGTCTGGAGCAGAAGAAATAGAAATAAACCTTGTGTAAATTGTCAGCTAAATGCTGTTTCTAGCCATTTTACATGCACATGTTTCCAGGCATGATCATATTTTTTTATCAAGAAAATTCACGTTGGATCATAATTTCTTTTTTCTAGTAAGACCTTTGATATTAGGGCAAAAATTGTATTCTTGATAATAATTTGTTTGTTTTCCTGTAAAAATATCTAAAAATCCTTAAAACTAGATCAATTTGATTTATCTTGTTTTAGAAACAACACTGCATGAGATATTTAGGTTTTTCAGAGAATGTATTTTTAACATGTGCATTTTGTCTTACTGTACTGGCAGAGTTTTTATAGTCAAAACAAGTGAAAATATCTACCAGTGCTGAAGAAGTAATCCAAAGTATTTAGAATACGTTACTGACCTAGAGTAATCTAACGGAATACGTTACAAATGACATTTTACAGCATGTATTCTGTAATCTGTAGTGGAATACATTTCAAAAGTAACCCTCCCAACCCTGCACATGAATGAGTGACGTTTGCTGCATACAAGCAATCGTGTGAGAGAAAGTGATTCACTTCTTGTGAGAGATTTACCTCTCTGCTGAAAGCTGATTATTATGAAAATAAGAATTTTAATTCATTTAAACTGTGCACAAGACATTGTTTTAAATATATATAAAAAATAAATAAATGCATTTACACTGCTCAATAGTTCGGCATGAAATCATGATGACTTAAAACACATGATTTACACAGTACATGGGATAACTGTAAAATTATGAAGCAATTAAAGACATTTACACAACAAGAAGACAAAGCAGCTGTTACGAGAGCTCAAGAGGACTGCTGCAAACTAATTTGTAATGTGATAAAAAATATATATATATAAAACAGCTGGTATATCAATGCGTAAGTGAATTCATATAGGCCCACAACAAGAACACACAGGCTTATTAATTTTAAAAGCTCAAATTTATTTAAAATATAAAAGCTTTTGTATTTATTTGATTTGAAAACTTTATATATCATTCACAAATAAATATAGGCTACTATTGATTACAAAACTATTAGAGACTATAAAGATGAATATTCTCCCTAAGTTTATTTTCCTTTATCAAAATCTACCAGTTAGTAGTATATAAAATGTTTTGTTTTTTTAGAAAATGGAATAAACTGCTTTGTAAATATACATGGGATAATAGGAAACCTAAAATTATTCTTAAAATTCTTAAGTTGTCAAAAAGGCTCGGAGGACTAGAATTCCCAAATGTAATAAATTATTATAAAGCTGCCCAAATTCAACCTATATTGAAGAATCTAAAGTGAAATGGACGAAGATGGAAATTTATCAAATAGGGGAACCATCATGGTTACTTGTGTAACCTCCGTTCCCTGATGGAGGGAACGAGACGTTGTGTCGATGTAGTGACACTAAGGGTTTGATAAAAGGCCAATGAAAATTGGCGAGTGGTATTTGCATGCCACTCCCCCGGACATATGGGTATAAAAGGAGCTGGTATGCAACCACTCATTCAGGTTTTATGCTGAGGAGCCGATATAAGGTCCGGCCATTTCAGCGGGTAGTTCAGCGTTGTGGCAGGAGGGACACAACGTCTCGTTCCCTCCATCAGGGAATGGAGGTTACACAAGTAACCATGACATTCCCTATCTGTCACTCACTCAACGTTGTGTCAATGTAGTGACACTAGGGGTCCCTATACGAAACGCCACAACTGGCTGAAATGAGTTACGTGAACTGGCGGTGTGTAGTGGGCAGACTACTGTGTGCCTCATAGCCAGCACATCAGGTCAACACGTAACCTCCCCCAACATAGTTATGAGTGTCGAACGGCCCTTTTTGGGGACAAGTCGACTACCCAAAGGATAGGGCCACCAGGTCTAGTCGGGGGGTGTCCCTCCCAAGGGGAAGACACAGCAGAGACCACACCTCACCCAAAGAGAGGGGGGGATATTTAAGTGGAAGAATATGTCACATGGTCTTTCCAACCATGTGGAGATTCTTCAAGGTAGATCCTGCCCAATGGGGGAGGAGTTACTACAAACATGGAGACTGGGGCAGAGGGGCTCTGCCCAAGGAAGACACAGTTTGCCAACAGGGAAATGAACTAGCGGAAGATATATATCACATGGGGTTAGCCTTACAGGGAACCGCCACTTGCGGAGCACCTACCCCAGAACAGGACTCTTAATTAGCACATGTATTGGGCCGGCAGCGAGTCTCTCCGAACACTCGACTGCCACAGGGCTCAGAAGAAGTCAACCAGGGAATAAAGTTTGTGAACACTACTGGGAATTAATGGCGCACGTCTTCAGCTCCAAGGGAGGTGGAAGGCGCTATGTGCAAGCGATACACCCGGCCAGCTATCCCAGGCTTATACGCTTGTGTTGCATGCCACTACCTGAGACGAAACCGGTTCCACCCGGAGGTTGTAGAACCTTGCAAAGGTGTTGGGTGTTGCCCAGCCCGCTGCTCTGCAAATGTCTGTTAGAGAGGCACCTCTGGCCAGGGCCCAGGAAGCCGCTACACCTCTGGTAGTATGGGCTCGTAGCCCTACCGGGGGCGGCATGTTCTGGGCGAGATATGCCATAGTTATGGCGTCAATAAGCCAGTGGGCGATCCTCTGCTTGGAGACAGCGCTTCCTTTCCGCTGTGCACCAAAGCAGACAAAGAGCTGCTCAGAGATTCTAAAGCTCTGCGTGCGATCCAAATAGATGCGTAAAGCATGCACCAGACAGAGCAACGACAGGGCTGGGTCTGCCTCCTCCTGGGGCAGCGCTTGCAGGTTCACCACCTGGTCCCTAAAAGGGGTGGTGGGAACCTTGGGCACATAGCCCGGTTGGGGTCACAGGATCACGTGAGAGTAACCCGGACCGAACTCCAGGCACATTTCGCTGACAGAGAACGCTTGCAGGTCACCTACCCTCTTGATGGGAGTGAGCGCAGTCAGGAGGGCAGTCTTCAAGGAGAGTGCCTTAAGCTCGGCTGACTGCAAAGGCTCAAAGGAGGCTCTCTGTAGACCCTGAAGAACTACAGCGTCAGCAAGGGCAGCTTTGTACTGATACGCCTGACCCTCGAATGCGAACCGCAGGAAGGAAACCAATCTTGATACTGGACGCTCGCCAGAATGCGTTTTTGCATCAGCATCTTGAACAGGAGTCTGTGTAAAGCGCGGTTCAGTACTCGCAGGTCCAAGATTGGCTGCAACCCACCGCCTTTTTTCGGTACGATGAAGTAGGGGCTGTAAAACCCTTTCTTCATCTCGGCTGGAGGGACAGGTTCTATCGCGTCCTTCCGTAGGAGGGTAGCAATCTCCGCGTGCAGGGTGGCAGCGTTTTCGCCCTTGACCAAGGTGAAGTGAATCACGTCATGGCCGTGCTGAGTCTAGGGACATCGAAGCACTTACCTGGCTCCTTGTGACCACCCCCGGAACAGCCTGGGACGGGGGAGGAAGAGGCCTGTCCTCGTAACCCGTGGAGACTGCCACATCGGGGGTGGCTGTGTGCCACAGCTGGGCGCTCAGGGGCGGAAAAGGCAACGCTGGACCGCCAATCCTGCAAGAAAAAGCCTGTGGACGGTAGTCGTGATGACGACCGTACGCACCAGGTATGTGACCCAGGGAGGAAGGAAGCCGCTCTTTTGCTGAACTGTTGGGTACCGCAGCCACTTGGGTGTGCGGCGAAATCAAACAAAAAGGCAACAAAAGATTTTCCACCCGGCCCTCCACCGGGGGATGGAGTGGTCTTCCTACCAGTTCCACGTGAGTGGGTTCCCTTGTCCCTGGGTCGCCCGTCTCAGGGACGCTTCAAGGACCTCCATGGGTTCTTCGGCGCCGGCTGTGAGACAGGTGGCGTCAGCTTCCTGTGGTGGGCTCCACGCCGGGGCCGGGCCGAAGGGGTGGGCTTCGGCGGAGCCGGTGCAGTCACCGTAGGGGGACGCCCTTGGTGACGAGCAGACGGGGTGCGGGATCTTGAGCCACACTGGGGCAGGATATGCCGGATTGCCTCCGTCTGCTGCTTCACCGTCGAGAACTGCTAGGCAAAGTCCTCGACGGTGTCGCCGAATAGGCCCGCCTGGTAAATGGGGGCAGCAAGGAACCGTGTCTTGTCGGCCTCACCCATCTCGACCAGGTTGAGCCAAAGGTGGCGCTCCTGGACCACTAGTGTGGCCATCGTCCACCCGAGAGACCGTGCCGTGACCTTCGTTGCCCGGAGAGCGAGGTCGGTCGCCGAGCGTAGTTCCTGCGTCAAATCTCACCGTGTCACCGGAGGGTTCCACTCTAACCCGATGCTCGCGGCTACCCGGGAAAGCATGTCCGTCATTTCGGCATCGGCCTGTGACTGGCCGATTGTCCCCGAAGGGGGAAGCCCAGCTGAGGCTTCTGTGTCCGACTTGACAAGCCCGCTCTCCGATGCTGCGCTCGAGAGCTCATCATCTTCGCGGGCTCCGAACAAGAAGCCAGACTCGCTATGAGACGAGCCGGCGAACTCATCCGGAAGCCGATTGGGGCAGACGAGCGTGCTGGGGAATGGGAGGTCCGTGGGGGGATACCCGGCGGAGACGATCCCATTGGGGTCCCCAAATCACCCCCAGTGCTAGCTGCGCTGGCCTCATACTCGTAGGTCGAAGGACCGAGACGGGGAGCCGCTGGGGTGGCTTGCTTTCTTAAGCCGCGACCGCAGCGTTGCCATGGTCATGTTCTCGCAGTGAGAACATGAACCATTCACAAATGCTGCCTCCGTGTGGGTCGCACCCAGACACGACAGACAGCGATCATGACCATCCGAAGTTGAGAGATAACAACCGCAACCAGGAATAACACACAATCGGAAAGGCATCTTTAAAAAGACGTGTCTTTAAAAAGACGTTCCGTGTGTGCGCTCGTTTTGAGAAATATATACTCTTTTAGAGGGGAAAAAAGCTCTTTCAAACAATATACTCTCTAGTTTTTCTGCCGAAGCGCCCAGGGGCGTTCTCTGCAGTGCACCAGTGCAGAGGAGGGAGAAGCCACTGAAATGCGCTGTCAGATCCAGCAGAGGTGAATGAACAGTAGTATTCAGCTCAATGAGCATGACCGTTCGGCTCCGAAGAGAAAATCTGAATGAGTGGTTGCATACCAGCTCCTTTTATCAAAGACCAGAGGTGTCTCGGGCTCCCAAGAGTGATCCCTAGTGTCACTACATCGACACAACGTTGAGTGTCAGATAGGGAACTATTAGTATATCCCTGTTCCTACCCAAACAAAGCAAAACATTTTAATCAATAGATTATATTTGTATTAATAGTACTTTTTGAATTTGGTTTGAAAAAAAGAAAGAAAAATAGTACAATTAAGAAAGATATAGTTAATTTACAAGAAATTGCTAAAGATCCTGATTTCATGCCAAATAGATTAGATAATATATTTAAGTTTTGGGCAGATAGAGGTCTGAAAAGATATCACCAACTGTTCACTGATAAAGGAATGGATACCTTTTCAAACCTAGCAAAAAAGTATGAGCTTTAAAATTCTCTTTTTTTTTTTTTTTTTTTTATTATTTACAGGTAAGAAGATATTTATTAACAGAAGTTAAAGTAAAAGAAATAAAAAGGAAATGCCTCCATTAATAAATTATATAATTGATACATACAATACAACTAATCCAATAAAAATGTTAGGAATTTTAAAGAGTGCACTTGCAAGAGATATACAGGACATTCTGAATAAAATTATATGTAGGGAGGATGAATTAAAACTAAAAATTTGTCAGCAAGACTGGGAAGAAATATCATATAATACATTCCATACTACTCAATCCAGTGTTTGGAGGGAATCTGCTTGGAAGATACAAATGAGATTTTTTACAACACCTGCTATTCAAAGTAAATACAATAGCATGGTAAACGGGGACTGTTGGAGAAACTGTGGAGAACAAAATGCTCCTTACAGTCAAATTCTATATGAGTGCTCTAAATTGTCAATTGGAATGAAGTGATTAGACAGGTTAATTTATTATTTAACTGCACAATAGAAATACATCCAGAAAACCTTATTTTGGGTAAAATGCTATTGTCCTTAAGAAATAAAACTGAACAAAATATATTTAGGGTAATCAGAATAGCAGCTTTGAAACAGATTACAAAAAATTAAACCAGACTTAAACCAGAACCCCCACAATTACAAAGATGGATAGAAACGATTTTGGAAATATACCAAATAACATTTATAATTAATAATAAAAGTCTGGAATGTGAACATAAGTGGGATTTGCTTAAAAATATTATAAAATAACTTAGATAGATTGTTCCCTTCAGATTCTTGATTTTTTAACAAAATTAGTTAAAAAACGAGGTATGATGCCCTATCTCATTTAATATTTAAAAAAAGGAGGTGATGCCTTAACTTTCTTTCCACTTTATTTGAAATAAATTATAACGTACGTAAATGAATGAATTACACGTTATTTATCAAATATGTTGTGAATGGTTATTTGATATGGTTATTCAAAATAACATCGTGTTTTTTTTTTATTTCTCTTTCTTGATGTACATTGTCTTTAGTAAAAAAAAAAAAAAAGCAAAAATAAGCATAAAAACGGCTACTACTGATTAATTAAAAAAGTGAGCACTAAGAATACTGTATGCAAAAAATTGGTATGCAATAATAAACTATATAGAAAAACTTCTCGTTCATCTCGAGTCCATGAAAGAAAGTAGGGGTTTGGGTAGCATTCACCCCTTTCCATAGCAATCTTGAGCTTTTAATATTTTTAAAACGATTATTTTTTGCAGGTATCATATAAATCCATCTTACTGGCTGCTTTATAGATTGCCTAATATATTATGTTTATATTTTCAAAGATTTTTTTTTTTTGTTGTTGTTGTTGCTAAAGAGGGTAAAAGCAATTCAATTTTAAATGAAATACAACACTCTATCTGCTGAAAATCTACATTTAGATTCTCAAATAAATAATTTATCATGAAGGGTCAATTTTGTGGATTTCTCAGATTTTATTTGTAAAGTGCACTTTAAGAGACACGGGGGAGTGACTTGATTGCATCAGAGATGTCATTTTACTCACAGCTGATTGGTTCAGCATAGGGATGGGCGATACCACTTATTTTCTTTTCGATCGGATACCAAGTACTTTTAGGCCAGTATCGCCGATATTGATACCAATACCGATACCTCTATTAAACTGAATTTTTACGAATTATTTGGAAAAAATTAGTAACTTTATTATTACTTAAATTTTATGTATATTTATGGGCCTAAACAGAAAATTATTAGGCTGCTTTGTTTACCTTTTAAAAATTAGTTAGTAAAAGCCACATATAAAACCTCTATATTAACCATAGATATTATTATATGGCTACTATTACTAAAACCAAGTTACCATATGGATACTACAGTAATGCTGTAGTAAAACCATGGTTAATTGTATCAAAACCTCGGTTACTGCCAAAAAGAAGAAGAAGAAGAAGAAAAAAAAAACATGGTTACTACAGTCATGGTTACTACAGTCATGGTTAATACAATATTACTACAATAAATCCATGGTAGATTTTCATAAGGGTATCATTTATTAATGAGGATTACAGATCAATATCAATGTTTTTACAACTCTGAATTTAAATAAACCTGTAAAAATTGTCAAACAAGCCCATTATAATACGTCACATCTAGGTTTGTCATTACTTGGAGTGAATAACTCCAGATGCTGTCATTATCTCTGGAAATCACTGCTCCCTCTTTGAAAGAGCGCTATGACTGAAAGGGTGAGCGCTGACTGCTAGTGTATTTTAGCATTTCTGTGTGTCAAGATGAGCGGAATAAAAAGTAGTTCAGATGCCATACAACAATTCGCTAATATAATTATTTTTTGCCATTTCGAAGCTTATGAGATCCATTAATATTCATGTTATCTAAGTAATAAGATATATTTTTTTTTAAACTTCAGAATCAATATTTTTATGTGAGAATCGATATTCTTGATACCACATCAGTATCGGAAGTATCGATACTTTGGTATCGATCCGCCCATCCGTAGTTCAGCATCTGTTAGCGATCTGTAATCCAAAATGAAACCTGGTATGGAACAGGTTAGCCGTGTAGCATAAGTTACAATGGAGATGAACACTGCAAAAAGCTGACCAACTTTCATGTTACCTAAAACCTGTGGTTAAGGCAAACTAATCTAAAACTTAGCTGGCTAGCCACCAAAACCGGCTTCATAGTACAGGCCTCTGTTGCTGTTGTCATAGACATTCAGCACGTATCTTGTTTTCTGTCAGCTGTGTACGACAGTCTGTCTTTGATGTGACACTGTCTTTGCAGTGTAAAGCAGCTATAGATGGGTAAATAGACACAAGAAAGATAAGACCATTTGCAATTCATTATGCATATATTAAGATGACATCAGCACTAGCGGTTTGATTTTTAATGCCGAACATTCAGTAAGTCAATGGGAGATGTGAGTCAATGGGTGATTGAATCTAAAATTTGATTGAAAATGTTATAAAATGTATAAAAACCCAAAATAGATGGCACACCCAAGATCTTTACGTTAGGAAAGATTGAATTATAGGGTGTTTTAGGAATGTCAATACAGTGCTGCATTGCAAGCACTAATAGGATTATTTCTAAAACAACTCCATTTAAATTAAATCTTTGTTTTGTTTACATCAGGAATTACGGTACCAGCAGAGCCGAGCACACGATCGGGGAGACAAATTTGTCCCGGTGGTCAGTGACTTTATCACAGTCGCTAGCTTCAGCTTCTCTGAACTCGAGGATCTACTTAATGAAGCCAAGGACAAGGTAACACCTCTTAATTATTTAGTCAAAATCATTCCCTCACTTTTTAATCTCCATACTTAATTATCCAATCTAATGGTATCAGCACATTCAATTCTCATCTTGGTTACACTTTCATTAATGAGGCTTTTAACTTAGCCAGATACAATTGTACAAAGGAGTTCCCAGGCAGAGAGGGAAAAAGGCCTGGCTTCCCAAAGCTGAAAAAGTTTTCTCTATAATGAGCTCAGAGTTATTGTTGAGTGTGGAGCAGGGGTCTTTGAGCAGGTCACAGTATTTTGTGGGTTGTGAGCTGTGGGGTGGAGATGGGCTTTTCCAGAGAACTATGGAAGGATGGGTTCTCTCTGGAGGAATCCAGCAGGACCGTCCCACTTTCTCCAGCACTTACAGCCCTGCCAACCCTGCGCATGAACCGGGCCTGACATTTTGGAAGGATGAAGGAAAAGGGAGTGAGAGAGAAAGACAGAAAAAGACAGCGAGAAAAGAGAAGGCTTTGTGTATCCATCCTGGCTCGGCATGATGACTTAAACATCCCCGGGAAATCCCGGCAGCTGGCCCTAAATTTCTCAGGGGTTTGTCTCTGGGGTTTGAAGAGATTTATTTCTTTTCAAATGTGGCTTGGTCTCACCCCCACCCCCGCTACGGTATGTCCACATCTCTCAAATACATGAAAGAGAAGAATTGTGAAAGACATTGGGAATACATTTGGTATGTGTGTGTGTGTGTGTTGGCTGTCTCTTTTTGTGATGGTGGAAAGTGTGTTGGTCACAAGGCAGGCTGACAGTCTTCACCCAGGGAGCACCACGCTCCATTCCCCATCACAGATCCACCACTGTATCCCCTGTCCACCGTAGTCCTACATTTATTTAGTTTAACCATAGGAAAGAAAGGACTGTTTGGATGGACTTCATGGGAAATGCCTGGCCCTGAATCTCTGTGAGCTATGGGAAAACAAATGTATCCCTGTGCTCTCCAGACAGATCTACCTCTCGCTGCCATCCTCCAATGGTCAGACTAATTTTCCTGTAAAAACTTCTGTCCCCTGAGGTGAGCCAAACTTAAAACAAACACCAGTTGAGAAACAGGGACAAGTTTAGTGAATCCACCAGATGTCAAGGACACCATTAGGTCTTTGCATCGATGGCTTGTGATTCGCCTGCAGGAGGAGTATTCAAGTTCCAAGAGGTCCGGTCTCTAATTTTCCTCCCCAGCAAATGTCTGGGCAAACATACATGGTTTTAGTAGAAAATATGGCTTATATGGTTATGAACTGATACAAACTATTTGCATTTTCTGGAATACTTATTGTAAACTTCCAAACTGGCAGCAATGGTACTTTGTAAAATAATTATATAATATATCCTAAATAGTCAAAGTCTCTTTAAAACTGCTACTTTGTCCCGTATACATCAGAGGCAAGGATGAGGACATTTGGGGTCCAGAGACAAAGCCAGAGTATTGGGCTCTGAGAGATCTTCTACTGAAATAATAAATATTTCATTTCATATTATTTATTTTTATATTTATATATTTTTATATTCAGATTAGTGATGTATAGGGCACAGGAGACCTTGTTGCTAAGGAAAAATACTGTATTGATGTTTAGGAGCATACCCTGAGAAAAATAAAATAGATGAATAAGCAAAAATCTGAATGGATGATTTTTATACTTTTTTATAAATATGTGATCTACCAGCAACAAACAAAGCATAAAACGTAAAAATCCAAATTGCTATTGTTATGTATAAATGGGTTGTTTGTCAAATAATGGAAACATACTAATCATAAACAGCAGAGAACTTGATGTGCTACTAACTAGTAATTTCAAAGTTTCCACGCCATCTGTGTCAGAGATGATGCCAATTTCGGTTTCTTTGTTTTTCTTTTAGTTTTTGTGCAAGACCGGTAACATGCTGCTTATAAAGCTAAATTTAGAAAGGGAAAACGTTTAAAGGTTCTGTGGTCTCACATCAGCGTTACGGTCTACGGTCTTTAAAATAAACGCATCAGCAATTCTCTACTCACATTAATGCGGGGGAGCCTCGCAAGCCTTGTCATATCTAAGCCCCTAAGCGCTTGTGTTGTAAACTAAGTCTCTGTTGTTTTTGCACTGTACCACTGCCTTCTAGCGTAGAAACAGAGGGGGCTTTCGTCACGGGCGGACTGGGACTAAAAAGTGGCCCTGGACTTTCTGGCCCAGAGCGGCTCACCAAACCTGGCCCGCAACACACCATAACACACCGGCTCATTTATTTAATTTTCTGGCTCAATTTCTAATTTTTGTGTTGAAAAAAAGACATTTCTATTGACTGCTAGTCATGAAAATGGGCCCCATCAGTGCAAAAGTTGTCAACACTTTAAAACATATAAAACAACTGTAAATGTGATGAGGGGATTTTTTAGAGAAAGCACTAAAAATAAGTACTTTATACATAAGACAAATAACATGTCAGAAAACTTTTTCCCAACATCTAAACTCAGCAAAAAAAGAAATGTCCCTTTTTTAGGACACTGTATTTTAAAGATAATTTTGTAAAAATCCAAATAACTTTACAGATCTTTATTGTAAAGGGTTTAAACAATGTTTTCCATGCTTGTTCAATGAACCATAAACAATTAATGAACATGCACCTGTGGAATGGTCGTTAAGACACTAACAGCTTACAGACGGTAGGCAATTAAGGTCACAGTTATAAAAACGTAGGACACTAAAGAGACCTTTCTACTGACTCTGTAAAACATCAAAAGAAAGATGCCCAGTGTCCCTGCTCATCTGCGTGAATGTGCCTTAAGCATGCCACACGGAGGCATGAGGACTGCAGATGTGGCCAGGGCAATAAATTACAATGTCCGTACTGTGAGATGGCTAAGACAGTGCTACAGGGAGACTGGAAGGACAGCTGATTGTCCTCGCAGTGGCAGACCACGTGTAAAAACACCTGCACAGGATCGGTACATCCGAAAATCACACCTGCGGGACAGGTACAGGATGGCAACAACAACTGCCCGAGTTACACCAGGAATGCACAATCCCTCCATCTGTGCTCAGACTGTCCGCAATAGGCTGAGAGAGGCTGGACTGAAGGCTTGTAGGCCTATTGTAAGACAGGTCCTTACCAGACATCACCGGCAACAATGTCGCCTATGGGCACAAACCAACCTTCGTTGGATCAGACAGGACTGGCAAAAAGTGCTCTTCACTGACAAGTCACGGTTTTGTCTCACCAGGGGCGATGGTCGGACTCGCGTTTATCGTCGAAGGAATGAGCGTTACATCTCAATGCTGTGCGTTACAGGGAAGACATCCTCCTCCCTCATGTGGTACCCTTCATGCAGGCTCATCCTGACATGACCCTCCAGCATGACAATGCCACCAGCCATACTGCTCGTTCTGTGTGTGATTCCCTGCAAGACAGGAATGTCAGTGTTCTGCCATGGCCAGCAAAGAGCCCGGATCTCAATCCCATTGAGCATGTCTGGGACCTATTGGATCAGAGGGTGAGGGCTAGGGCCATTCCCCCCAGAAATGTCTGGGAACTTGCAAGTGCCTTGGTGGAAGAGTGGGGAAACATCTCACAGCAAGAACTGGCAAATCTGGTGCAGACCATGAGGAGGAGATGCACTGCAGTACTTAATGCAGCTGGTGGTACTTTTGATTTTGACCCCCCCTTTTGTTCAGGGACACATTATTCCATTTCTGTTAGTCACATGTCTGTGAAACTTGTTCAGTTTATGTCTTAGTTGTTGAATCTTTTTATGTTCATACAAATATTTACACGTTAAGTTTGCTGAAAATAAAAGCAGTTGAAAGTGAGAGGACGTTTTTTTTTTGCTGAGTTTAGATGTTAGGTTAAAATGTACTGGGAAAAGTGTGTATTTTAGGTGCTGTGACAAGTCAGCATGTCTTCTAAGTTTTTAAAGATCTTAATCACCTTTCAACTTTTTTCGAGAAGTGCAAATAAACTATTGTCTTAGTTAATATGAGGTTGTGGAAACAACAAGTATAATAATAACATATTATATACAGTATGTTTATATAGTTTATATATAGCATATGTATGTATAGCAATGCAAGATCATAAAATGTGGTTTAAAATAGTTTGATGAAGAAAGTGTCACAGCAGGGCACTGATGACAATGCTTAAAATTTCATTTCAGTTACTCCCGTAACTATGTGTAAATGTTTATTTAAAAAAATCTGTGAAAACAAATTTGGTCAGAATATGTACATATATAAATATATGTAAAAATAAATAAACATACCTTTTAGTGTAGATCTTTGCAGATATTTTGAACATTAATTGCTCATATTTTCACTCTATGTGAGTTTGTTGCATCTTTATATCTGCAGTGTTTTAATTCCTTCCCCAGATTATTCTTGAGAAAAAGTGAAAAGCCCAATGCTTTGGCAAGCACTGTTTCTGCTATCCTTTAAACAAAGTAAGCCTAAAAGACTCAAATAGCTACAAAGTAATATTTTTCATGACTTATTTATCAGGCGTGAGCATTATTCAGCAAGCAGCGCTTCAGATCCCAGAAATGCTTTGCGGTATGAATAAATTATGCAAATGACTATGTGCTGGTCATAGCTTTACTATGAGTTATTTGTCATTTAGTGATTATTCAGAGCTCATCTTATACTTAATATGTTGTTTTTGGTTGTCACCATTATTGTGATTTGTATGTCAAATAATGAGGTCCGCAGGAGGTACAAAGTTGATGCGCTCATATGGATATGTGCATATGATGTGTAAGTAATTTCAAAATAAAAGTTATTACATTATTTCAAAATAAAAGCCATTGAATTGGCTTGTCTTGCTGAGTTTATTACGTTTTCGCTTTAAGAGGTCTACACGGGCATACTGGAGCCCAGGGTGGCCGCCTATCTCGCCTGTAGGACAGGCTGGTACTTGCACAGCAGCGGGCCGGCCCAAATTAGCCAGCGGACCACCGGGAAAATGCCCGGTGCTCCCTATGGCCAGTCTGCCCCTGGCTCTCGTTGTCATGTCTCACGGTCCTAATGGAACCAATCTGAGGGCCAGACCAGGGTCGGCTAGTTGGTGATCGCTGATCTACAGCAACGTGGTGTGGTGTGGCATAATGGCTAAAGCTCAGGGGCTGGTAATCAGAAAGACATGGACCGAAGGACATGGACCTAACCTTAAACTATCACCATTGTGCCCTTACTTTGATAATCTGATTAGAACTAGTCGGTCATCTTGGTTGAGCCCGTTAACCATGTTCCAAAAAAAGCTCAAACTGGTTGACCAGCTTGCCCGTTGGTTGACCATTGAGTTCTTTAACAAGTCGCTTAACCCCAGATTGCTGCTCCTTTATTAAAGAAATAGTTCACCCCAAAATGAACATACACCCATATGTGTATGACTTTCTTTCATCTGCTGAACTAAAATGAAGATTTTTAAAAGAATATCTCAGCTCTGTAGGTCCATATAATGCAAGTGAATGGGTGCCAAAATTTTGAAGGTCCAAAATCCACATAGGGGCAAAATAAAAGTACTCCGGATGATTCCAGTGGTTAAATCAATGTCTACTGAAGGGATATGATAGATGTGGGTGAGAAACAGATCAATATTTAGGTCCTTTTTTAACTATAAATTCTCCACCATGCTTAGTCAATCTCCACTTCAGTTTCACTTTCCCATTCTTCTCCTTCTGTTTTTGGTCTTACTGCATATCGCCCCCACAGGTCAGAGAGGGGAATTTATGATAAAAATGACTTAAATATTGATTTGTTTCTCACCCACACCTATCATATCGTATAACACATGGATTTAACCACTGGAGTCGTATTTATTACTTTTATGCTCCCTTTATGTGGATTTTGTAGCTTCAAAATGTTGGCACCCATTCACTTCCATTGTGAGGACCTACAGAGCTGAAATATTCTTTTAAAAATATTCATTTGTGTTCTGCAGAAGAAAGTCAAACACATCTGGGATGCCAAGAGGGTGAGTAAATCATGAGAGAATTGTAATTTTTGGGTAAACTATCCCTTTAAGTGTACTGCAAGTCCATTAAAACGCCTACTACACCACTACCTAATTACTTACATTCACCTCTGAATATAATAGCAAGTCTTCAGAGTTTCAGTTTCACAGTGTGTTTTTTTTTTTTTCCTCTTGGAATAGAATCGCTTCTTTTAAGATCCTTAGCCCCTTCATTGAGCTGAGGACACAAAGAACAAAGAACCTTGCCAAAATCGCATTAAAAGAGATGCCAGGCAGGACCACAATAAATGTTCTGGCCCTAGCTATGGTACAGTTTATTTTGTCAATACTGACTCCTAGTGGCCACCCTAAGAATTCTACATTTATCAGTATAGTAGCCATTTTGTCTGTCAGACCACATTAAGGAAGTGCTCAGATGTGTATTCACGTTCATCATGCTTGTTTTTGTCCTTGAGAAAGCATACTCTGTAAGTTTAAATGCTTTATTCATACGATTATCTGAGATTATGTGAATGGCAAGAGATACACAAATTGAAAGTTGGTTCACAAATAAATTGAATGAGATCCACAAATAAATGTAAGGAGTTTCACAAAACTCTCTGTTCCCACATCTATCTGTCAGTGGATTACCAGCTTTCTGACGGACATGCAGCAGCTTGTGAGATAGGGGAAATTCATTTCCAGCACCTGTACAATCAGCACTGGTGCCCCCCAGGGATGTGTGCTCTTCCCACTACTCTTCTCCCTATACACAAATGTCTGCATCGCCAAGGACCCCTCTGTCAAGCTCCTGAAGTTTGCAGATGACACCACTGTCATTGGCCTCATCCAAGATGACGATGAGTCTGCATACAGAAGAAAAGCTGACAGTCTGGTGCAGTCAAAACAACCTGGAGCTGAACACGCTCAAAACGGTGGAGATGATTGTGGACTTTAGGAGGAACACCCCAACACTGACCCCACTCACCATTCTAAACAGCAACGTGGCAGCAGTGGAGTCATTCAGGTTCCTGGGCACTACCATCTCACAGGACCTGAAGTGAGAGACCCACATTGACAGGCGCTGCTGATACAGTTCTACTCAGCAGTCATTGAGTCTGTCCTCTGCACTTCAATAACTGTCTAGTTTGGTTCAGCTACGAAATCAAATATCAGAAGACTACAAAGGACAATTTGGACTGCTGAGAGGATTATCGGTTGCCCCCTGCCCTTCCTTCAAGAACTGTACACTTCCAGAGTGAGGAAAAAGGCTGGAAAAATCACTCTGGACCCCACTCACCCTGCCCACTACCTTTTTGAACTGTTGCCTTCTGGTTGACGCTTCAGAGCTCTGAGCACCAAAACTGTCAGGCACAGGAACAGTTTTTTCCCTCAAGCTATCCATCTCATGAACATTTAAAACTGCCCCATTGAGCAATAATTATGTGCAGTTGACAGTTTAGTCTTTTTATATTTATCAAACACATCCTACCTCTTCTGCCATTACATTCCCTTGCACTGTATATAACAGATTTGTATTTAAATTTGCACTACGTATGTGTATGTGTGTGTATGTATATATATATATGTATGTCTGGCATACAGAACAGTTACTGGGTCTGCTCCAGCATACCTAAAATCATTTATGCAGAGCTACGCACCCACAAGAAATCTGCGGTCGGCTAAGGAACATCGCCTTGTTGTACCGACACAAAGAGGCACCAAAACACTTTCCCGGACTTTCAGCTTCATCATCCCACGTTGGTGGAACGAACTTCCCAACTCCATCCGTGAAGCTGACTCATTCTCTGTCTTCAAAAAACGACTAAAAACACATCTTTTCCATGAGCACTTAACCAGTCATTAAAAAAATAAAAAAATAAAAATAAACACTTTATTCTGTTTTGAATACTATTATGATGCTAGTGATACTTTTTAATACAGCACTTTTCATACCACTGTCTCCTAAGATGATTCGCTTATGTTTTCCTCTCTTGTAAGTCGCTTTGGATAAAAGTGCCTGCCAAATGAATAAATGTAAATGTAAATGTATGTGTGTATGTGTATATTTGTTTATATATATGTATATATGTATATAGTCTTTTGTGCATTCTATATATACTTTATTTTCTATTCAATTTTTATTTTATTCTATTTTTTTATTTTTTATTATTATTATTATTATTATTATCTCTGTCTTATTGCTGTATTGTATTGTTGTGCACTAGAAACTCCTGTCACCAAGACAAATTCTTTGTGTAAGCATACCTGGCAATAAAGCTGATTCTGATTCTGAAAAATGAAATGAATTCACAAATATATAGAATCAACTGAGGATATGCTTTGCCTCTAGTATAGGCTTTCTTGGCAGCCAGAGCTTAAAATGGGTTTTTACTTTTGGAGCAGGGATCTTATCCAAATAGAATGCTTTACTTCAAGAGGTTTTGACACCTCATTACACCAAACCACAATTAAAGTGGAAGGCCATTTTGAGCATTTACATTTAATTCCCCACAAAAGTTCAGCTACAGCATCTGTCTACAATTTAATTACAGTATGTAGCTCAAGCAATCACTTGTTAAGTGAAGATTGAAACGAAATAGGAATATTTGCTCCAAACCACCAAGAAGAATCATTGCAACTTATGACTTAAGGGCGATTAGTTTAGGCCCTCACAGTACAGATAATTCATCTTTGTCTCTCCATATCCATGAACCAGGCAGCTGCCCTGATAAGAGAAGACACATGGTCATAAAGTAAAACGTGACCTTATACATTATAGGTTTGACGTAGTGATTAAATAGTAATGGGAAGGGAAAAATGTCATTAAGATTATCATGGGTCTTTCCTTGCTGTTTAGTGTCATCATACACACTAAGTTGCCATTGTCCTCTTCTTACTTTATACTCCAGTTCTCAAAGTCTTTAAAGCATTTTGGAGAAGAGGAGGGTTGCATGCAGCCGGACGAATTCTTTGGAATCTTTGACACTTTCCTGCAGTCGTTCAGCGAGGCCAGACAGGATCTGGACAATATGCAGAGACGCAAGGAGGAGGAAGAGAGGAGAGTGCGCATGGAGGTCATGGTACATCACATAAACATTTCAACACAAATACCCAGATTACACTCATGCTCTTGGGATGCGCATATTTATGCACTTATTTGTTCTCCAGTTGATGGTGAATCTCTACTAAAAGTGAATTCCAGAAAAGTAAGCTTGCAGGGATGCTTGCCATCTTTCAAAATATCTCAACGCCCAACCCTAAATATATTAGCTCGTAAATAATAACACCCTGCTAGGACATTAAAATACACAACTTATTTCCTATGCTGTGTCAGTGCTGCCACATGCATAGTTTCATTCGCTTACACAAACACACTCATTCCCACGCATGCTGTTTCTTAAGCTGGGGTTTGAGGGAGCTTGAGGGAAACCATTCCATACTTGATGACAGTAGTGATGAAGTCGATAAGTCTGAGAGTAACTGGTAGCAGGACCCCAGATGCACATTTGTTCACTGCAGTACTCACAAGACCATGAATAACCTCAGAACGACTTTGCAAGGCCACTTCTGAGTTGTGATACTGTCGTTGTAGGACATTTTTCAAAAGAGATTGGATGATGTTCACTGATTAGGACTTGTAGTTTGTTCTAAAGCTACTTTGTAATACTATTTTTAGTGTATATAAACACATGACGTTCTTATTCTCCCTTTTTCTGAATGTGAAGAATTCAACAGTGGCACAGTATCTGGTTTGGTCATGGCTATTTATTCTACATTATATCTGCACATTTATCCATCTAGCTCAAGGAGCAGCGGGAACGAGAGAAACGAGCAAAGAAAAGCACAGGAGGAAGTGTGTCAGAGGAGGTGGGCGAGTTTGATGACCTTGTGTCAGCGCTTCGTTCCGGTGAAGTTTTCGACAAGGACTCTAAGCTCAAACGCAATCGTAAGCGCTCCGTTAACCAGCTGGTGGACGACGGGGGTCGTGAACGGCCAATCACCAAGGTCAACTATTGACCTCTGTGAATATGGTCACAAGAAGTCCAGACTTTCATATTCACAGAATCGCACACCTGAGGCAAACTGTCTTGAAATGCCATACACTGCCCTCTTTTACCCAGACTAACTGACAAGCTTAAAGATGGAAAAGTTCACTGTAAGATCTTGTTTGGCCTGAATTTCCACAGACCCATGTGAAGGATATCCTGCAATCTCTCTCCTCTATTTTCTACTTTTCAGTCTTCCTCCATTATGTGCATTTGATTTAAACTTCCAAGAACCTGAGTTCCAACCTGGTCAGACAGACTATATATGTACTATATGTACATGAAGTGCTGAAGCAGTTTGTCTGAGAAGTGCCAGAGGAAATCTTTCTGGTTGAAGAGTAGTTCTATCTGGTGGTGGAAGGTCTTAAAATACAAGACATGGACATCTTCTGAGTCACTTGTAGTATCCAGATGGTTATTCCTTTTAACCTGCCAAGGTTGTTGTCCTTTCTCGGCCACCCATTCCCTCTCACATCAGCCTCTTTAACTTTAGGAGATTGAGAAAACCATCTTTGGAAATCTGGGCAATAGCAACACTTTAAATTTCAGATCCAATTGTGCTTTTCAATTTAAAGGAGGTAGTTGATGCTTCTTAAACATGGAGATGGAGACAAATGAGTTGTGAGAAGAAAAAAAAAGAAAAGAATATTATAATAATATTCAACCCTGGATATTGCTATTACTAAGAAGTACAATATGACACTGTGGATGCAGCCTCACAGGTTGGGATACTTCCCCAAGTGCCTCACCACATAAATGGCATTCCAAGGACTACCTCCTGGATGGAGATACCGAGAAAGAACAGCACTTTCATGAAGATATCCATAGTATTATGAAACATGAAGTCTCATAAATGCAAAATGATTACAGAAAATGGTGCTGCTTACAGAAATTAAAGTTCATTTGCATAAACGTTCTCCGATAATGAATTAAATTCGTTGAATTGTCATGGCATTACTTCAGTGCAAAATTACAGTAAAACAAAAATAAATGCATAAAGAGTGGAATTTCTGTATTTAGAGGCAGACCCAAATTTCATGTTTTCTTGTTTATGCATTTTCTTTGATTTCTTATTAGCAATTAATTAGCAATGAGCAAGAATTACCATGTGTCTTTATCAAGTTTTCAGGTAATGTAGAGTTTTTTGGGCCTTGATTATATATGTTAAATACATAATGCCTCAAATGTTTTAAAATTTAATAGGTACATGATGCTAACTGCTATTTCCCTGGTCTGGAAAAAAGCTGTCTCCTGAATGTCAGAGATATCTGGTGAGATCCAATGGATTCTTAACCAGTGAACTCAAGGTCAACATTACGTAACCCACTTTGGTTTCTTTTTATTATATTTTATTCATATTTTTGAAATTACATGTATATTTAGTAGCTGTAGTCAAGACAAAGGTTGCAGATGTACATAAAATGACCTTGTAGTTGGCATGGTGTGGCAGAGATGAAAATAGTGTAAGCGATAGGAAAGACAAGCCTGTAATATACAGCTCTGGAAAAAAAAAATTAAGAGACCACTGCAAAATTATCAGTTTCTCTGGATTTACTCTTTATAGGTATGCGTTTGAGTAAAATGAACATTTTTGTTTTATTCTATAAATTACTGACAACATTTCTCCCTAATTCCAAATAAAAATATTGTCATTTAGAGCATTAATTTGCAAAAAATGACAACTGGTCAAAATAACAAAAAAAGTGTTTTCAGACCTCAAATAATACAAAGAAAGCAAGTTCATATTCATTTTTAAACAACACAATACTGATGTTTTAACTTCAGTAAACAATATTTGGTGGAATAACATGATTGGCATGCTCTCTACCAGTCTTTCACATTGCTGTTGGTTGACTTTATACCACTCCTTGCGCAAGAATTCAAGCAGCTCAGCTTTGTTTGATGGCTTGTGGCCATCCATCTTCCTCTTGATCACATTCCAGAGGTTTTCAGTGGGGTTCAGTTCTGGAGATAGGGCTGGCCATGACAGGGTCTTGATCCAGTGGTCCTCCACCCACACCTTGATTGACCTGGCTGTGTGGCATTGAGCATTGCCCCGCTGGAAAAAACAATCCTCAGAGTTGGGGAACATTTTCAGAGCAGAAGGAAGCAAGTTTCTTCCAGGATAACCTTGTACGTGGCTTGATTCATGCATCCTTCACAAAGACAAATCTGCCTGATTCCAGCCTTGCTGAAGCACCCCCAGATCATCACCGATCCTGAGGAGTGGCATAAAGTCACCCAACAGCAATGTGAAAGACTGGTAGAGAGCATGCCAAAGCGCATGAAAGCTGTGATTGGAAATCAGGGTTACTCAACCAAATATTGATTTCTGAACTCTTCCTAAGTTAAAACATTACTATTGTGTTGTTTAAAAATGAATATGAACTTGTTTTCTTTGCATTATTTGAAGTCTGAAAACATGTATATTTTTTGTTATTTTGACCAGTTGTCATTTTCTGCAAATAAATGCTCTAAATGACAGTTTGGAATTTGGGAGAAATGTTGTCAGTACTTTATAGAATAAAACAAAAATGTTCATTTTATTCAAACACATACCTATAAAGAGTAAATCCAGAGAAACTGATAATTTTGCAGTGGTCTCTTAATTTTTTCTAGAACTGTAGATCTAAAGGCAATGCCAAAATCAGAGTCAAGTATAAATGTCTGAAGGGGTAATATTTTATTATTTTTTTTTTTTAAAGATTTTTCCATGCAAATGAGTTTTACAGAAATGCATCAAACTACTTTGATTGCAACAGGCCTCCTCTGTCATCTGTCCATATGGGGTCACCATGAGAGTTCTGTAATAGGGGATTGTGTTTATCTTTTCAGTGACAGATGAATATGGATACTTGGTGCTAATCTTGCATTTGTGTATGTACAGCTCTGCGGTCCCAAGGGTGTTCACATGAGCAGGGCCTTTGGTACAGTACATCCATTTTTTTGATCCAGTGGGATAAATTATTCTGCCCAAACTACAAGCGTTTTTACAATGCGTAGTTTAAGGTGCCATAATAAAGAGCCAGTGCAGTCATTCTCTTCTTTCTCACGTGTACCAGCTCATTATATGTTCTTCTTTAGATGTAATGGTGTATATTGATGGTTATTTTCAAGGGTGTATATGTATACAAAAAGTACCAATTTGAGTCCCATTTTCGGTCATTTAGTTTTGTGACTGATGACCTGCTTGCAAATTGTGAATTAGTCAATGTTTGTACAACATACAGAGTTTATGCTTACAAGTTAGTTCCAGGTTTAGGTCATTTAGAAAAAGACAATTACTGTCTATTTATAAAAGGTTTGACCTGTAATCAGTTAGATTATACTTCCTAAAAGCTTTAATCTGCCTTTTATTAGAAGGGTAAATCTTATGGCAAAGTCGTAAATCTTTAGATTAAATTGAGATCCCAGACAATTAGGAATATGGGTTTTCTGTTTAGATTTACTGTTCTGGGTGCGCAGAATAATAATAATGATAATAATAATTTAACTTTTCCCTTGCCAAATTACAATTGGGGCAATTTTCTTTTGCATTATTTTCTTCGAGTCTGTTTTGTTCTTGTCAAATAGGAGAGTGGTGTTGCAAATGCGAGAAGTTATATTGTTCCACAGAACAGCCTCTGTCTTTATTCCAGTTCCACAAGAGTATTATTCAAGCTTCATTATTATTATTACTATTCTTTGTATTATTAATTTTTTTGTATGTATATTTGGTCATTGATTGGCCAAAACAGAAAAGATGTAGCTAGTTGCTTGATGCACTTTCTTGTAGGACAAACTTTTTCCTGCACCACAAATCTGATGAGCCAAAGGCTGATAACATAATGAAAAGTTTAGGTATATTTTTGTAATTAATAAAGAATCAGCCCTTCATAAATGGGTATAAATGCCTTCAAGTCCCCAAATGATAATGCTGACATTTCCAGAGGATTGCGATTTGTGATCATTCTCAATTGATGGCTAGATTTCATATGGGGACTAATATGAAGGGTAAAGCAAATGTTTACTTTGGTATATTGTTCAACAACAGGTAGAGAAGATAAATATATAAAGATGTAGTCATTTTAACCAAACTGCATCTGAAAGCACCAAGCCAATTGCCTAAATCTATCACTTGCTTTTATATCTATTTTATAAAGAGAATGTTTAGCCTCCCACTTCTGCTTGGTCAGATAATGCACTTGAAGTTTTCCCCAACAGCTCGAGTGGTGCATATATGTGGTTCTTTGTTAATACAAATATAGGTGTATTATTGCCTGCAACATGAAAAACCAGTCACAGTCTTTGTATGTTCATGGAATGCTGCACCCGTTATTTTAAAAGGTTGTATATTGATTGTGCCAAGCTGAGAGTTTTAAAGGCTGATTTGACAAAAGTCTCACTTATAAGATGTATAATTCTCTCTCTCTCTCTTTTTTTTTTTTTTACATCATGATAGTTAAGAAATAATGAGAAAAGGTGAACTCAATAAAAAAAATGCTGAGGAATGTGGAAATGAGGAATTTGTTTTCCTGTACATTGAAGCTCTATTTATTTGCCTTATTTAGTTTGCTACATTATGTATGTATACACAGCATTACATCAGAAATATTATAATTATTAATAACTATATTGTGATTCATGTATGTCACATCATTTTCAGGCCTGTATGAGAATGACACCTCCCACCAAATCCCTGACCCTTTACCATGAATAATTTTGCAGAGTAAAAATAAACTTGTTTCACTGACATTCATGTAATCTTGGTCATTTGGGTTTATGGTGTTAAATATCTGCTCTGCTGGCTCAAATGTCTCTGCTATATCCCAGACACCAATTCATTCATCACTGTAGTGATGACAGTTCTCATGCTTACATTATTTCTCACAATTCAACACTGCCCTCGTCTGGTAACAGGGTGTAGCTAGCAATTATAAATTGACCAGCAGTGAAACATTGAAAGCAGCACGTAACATTTGCAAAATGTAGCCTAGTTATAGTAATGTTCATTCTATGAGACAAATTGAAACTGACACAACAAATGGTTGCAACCACAGTGCCCTGACCAACACCAGGAACTGTCCCATTCAGTCTATTTTTTTATTTATTTTTTTATTCTTGGAATGACTATGCTTTTAGCATCACCTAATAAAAGGTTACATTTAATCATCTCTACTATATGTCCAGATCAATGACCCAGTACCAATAAGAAATTCTACTGGGGTTTAACCTTTTCAGACCCAGTGTCCATTCCAATCATTTTTCTTTTTTTTTTTATTCATTTGGTGCCACACAAAGGATTATTAGATTTGATGCTTCTAAGTTAGTGAAGCATCAAAGTATCACCTTTGTGCAATTAATCATTGCAGCCCCTGACACAAGGCTACACTCAAAACTACATAATACTTTGATAGTTTTAAAGTTTCAGGTCTGTACATGTTAAGCTTTGAGTCAGATGCAGCAAACTCATGCACATCTTGTGAATCTGACATTTAAACATTTTATCTAAGCCTTCTATTGTGGTTAAGGCATGGCACAAATTATATATTACAAACTCATTCATCAAACAAAACTGAACATTGGCATAATTGGTCAAGGTGCTAATTGTATTGACTTTTCCATAATGATGTAACAAATTAAAGGAATAGTTCACCCAAAAATGAAAATTCTCATTATTTACTCGCCTTCATGTCATCCCAGATGTGTATGACTTTCTTTCTTCAGCAGAACACAAATTAAGATTTTTAGAAGAATATTTCAGCTCTGTAGGTCCATGCAATGCAAGTGAATGGGTGCCAAGATTATGAAGCTCCAAAAATCACATAAAGGCAGTATAAAAGTAATCCAGATGACTCCAGTGGTTAAACCCTTATTTTCTCAAGCAATTTGAAAGGTGTGGGTGAGAAACAGATAAATATTTTAGCATATTTTTGATAGAAATTCTACTTCTTGCCCAGAAGGGGGCGAAATGAATGAAGAATGTGAATCACCAAAAACATAAGATGATGAATATGAAAGTTAAAGTGGAGGCTGACTGAGCAGGGAGTAGAATTTATAGTAAAATTGGACTTAAATATTGATCTGTTTCTCACCCACACCTATCAAATCACTTCTGGGACATTGATTTAACCACTGGAGTCATAATGATTACTTTTATGCTGACTTATGTGATTTCTGGAGCATCAAAATTTTGGCACCCATTCACTTGCATTGTATGGACCAAAAGTGTGAAGGTAAAATAGTGCCTAAATGATTTGCATGCGCAGAGTAAGATTTGTAAAAGTGTAAATGAAGCTACAAGCATGATAGAAAAGTTTTTATGCACAGAGTAAGATTTGTGAAAGCATAAATCAAACTGCAAGTGTAAAAATAAATTGCATGCGCACAGAGCATTTTGTAAAGGTGTAAATCAAGTTGCAAGCGAAAGAAAAAATATTAGCAATACTTTAATGCTTTGCATAAGTGTAATTCATGTGTCATGTCTGTAATTAACACAAAGTAAATGTATCCATTTAAATTAATATTTCAGTTTAATATTTAAGAGAGGAAAGATACCCAGAGGAATGATGCCGAGCCATATGAATATGAAGAAAATATTTTTGCCATTAACACAAGTCATTTACACATTTGCAGTAGTTTATTTTACACATACAGACTGATTCTATGCGGTCAATCTGTTTTGCTGTTCATGACACCCTTTCTTTGCTTGTATATCGCTGATTGCAGGTTTACAATGTTTTTGGCCATGGTTAGACACAAAAACAGTGCCAAAAGTGTAAGCATAAAAAAAAAAAAAAAAGAAGTCAGAAGAATACGCACCAAATTTACTTTGTGTTAATAAGCAAATACAGATTCACAACACATGAATTACACTTATGCAAAGCATTAAAGTATTGCTAATATTTTCTTACGTTTGCAACTTGATTTACACCTTTACAAAATGTTCTGTGCACCTGCAATTTATTTTTACGCTTGCAGTTTGATTTATGTTTTCACAAATCTTACTCTGTGCATACAAATGTTTCTATCACACTTGTAACTTTATTTACATTTTTACAAATCTTACTTTGCACTTGCAAATCATTTAGGCACTATTTTACCTTCATACCAAAGAGCTGAGCTATTCTTCTAAAAATCTTCATTTGTGTCCTGCTGAAGAAAGTAAGTCATAAACATCTGGGATGGTATAAGGGTGAGTAAATGATGAGAGAATTTACATTTTTGGGTGAACTATTCCTTTAAATATTCCCTGTCTTATTTTTAGTCTCAAGTAAACTGTTTCTAAAATCTAGAGATCAGACTTAAGTCTCTGGTTTTCAAATGAGTAATAGTGCATCCTTCTACAATTTCTGGTTTGGTGGTGGAATTTTGTGTTAGTATTTTATTTCATGCAAGGTATAAACAGCTTGACGAAAAAAAAAAAAAAAACCTCTAAAAACAACAACTGTGGGCCTCATTCATAAAACGAGCAAAAATAATTTCTATTCTCATACAACAATGAATTAAAGAATGGTTTTACGCATTTTACACAGATATTTGTTGTGCTTGAGCTTTGTGAATGATGCCCTACTTTATAAGTTTCCACTTTGATTTTCTTTTTGATATCATAATCTGTATTCTTTAAAATAACAACATATTGGCAGTAACACTTCCTTACAAAGTAAGGAAGCATTTTCACACAGAGTGGATGCTATAGAATTTTGTGCCATTAGTAAAAGCCTCTAGATCACAATTGCACACCATCAGATGGGTTGTACTTTTCATTAAAGCACTTGAATTACCATGATGAGTGCAATTCACTTTTGACCAGGTATGCAAACATTTTTTCAGAGCCTGACAAAAATTTGTATCACACTTGGTATAAATAGTTGCGATTCGCTCATAATTACAGGCCTTCACTGCAATGTACTATGAAACGCTTCTCAAGATTTGATTATCAAAATAACTGCACTAAAATACATTATTCTTTATATGCTATAGGTTTATGCTTATAAATGACAAAAGTCTCACTGAATCAGTCAGATTTCACAAGAAATTTTGCTCACAGGAAAAATGTATTGGCAATAACTGGGTGAGCTAAAGGCACACTTCATTTACAGAATGCCGACGTCACTCTAGAGAGAAGAATGACCTAGCTACATTCAAACTTTCATAAACAATGAGATTTAGCCTGAAGCTTGTGCGTTCTTTAGGAGTCGGGTCAGCGCTGGAAGTCGCCTCTCTGTCCGCCCATCTTGCTGTGCAGCTTGATGTCAGAAATAACGATATCACGGCTGACCGATTTGCACATATCATAGAGCGCTAACGCAGCCACCGTCACAGCAGTCAGGGCTTCCATCTCCACTCCTGTGCGGCCAGTAGTTTGGCAGGTTGCCTTGATGACAGCAGTATGCCCTTCCTCCAGCAGCTCAATGGTAACACAGGCGTGGTCAAGGGGAAGGGGGTGGCAAAGTGGAATGAGAGCTGCGGTCTGCTTGGCGCCCATGATGCCCGCTAGCTGTGCTACCGCTAGGGCATCACCCTTGGCGAGTTGGTTGGCACGCACTAAATTAAAAGCCTTAGGACCCAAGAGGACCTTGCCAGAGGCTGTGGCCATGCGACAAGTTACCGCCTTACTGCCCACACTGACCATGGAGGCTTTACCCTGTGCGTCAGTGTGGGTCAGCTTATTGGATGTTCCATCATGGCTGGGGGATTGTGGGTCTTCATATGGCATTTTCAAAATTTTAGAACCAGATTCATGGGTTTTGTTGTGGCAACACCGCATACTCTGCAGAACTGGGCCTCTGAGTTTGAATTTCCATGGTAGTGCACTAAGGAAGGGGTTAGGGACAAACATTTTGGACTGTAACATCGCAGGGCGTGATTCCAATTGTGCAATGTGCGTATGAAAGCTTTTAATTGTGTGTTTTTCTGAAGCACCAGCATTAATTTGACAATAAGAATCTCTCATTGCATCACTGTTAAGTGACTCTAAGGCTACTTCCCTTGGCTTCACTCTGTGGCAAACATTATCGATCTGGTAAATGTTTGATCGATTATCCTTCCTACAAGAATGAGTCAAACCTATCGTTGCATTGTAGTCTTGATGGCCATTGCAACACCACTGTTGACTGTATTTTCTTGATGACTGGGTAGTACTTGAGGCTGCTGAATCCATGTGGTGCATTAGAGGAAGAGACTGCCTCGGACTGCCGCTAAACCGAGGCTCTGGCAGCAGCCACCTGCAATCTCTACCTGTAGAGCAGAATGTAAACATTTAACAAAGCAATACCTTTCTAAATGGCTAGAGGATTGGAAAATGGATGCATTTAAAAGGAATAGTTTGCCCAAAAAATCATTTACTCACTCTCATGTCATTTCAAACCCATAAGACCTACTTTCTTCCATGGAACACAAAAGCAGACGCAGTATAAATCTCATCAAAAAAATTATTGACAAAAATGTCTATTGACGGAAGGTTTTTTTTTTTTTTTCGTTAGGGTTAGGTTAGGGTTACATTTAGGGGTTAGGGTTTGGCTAGGGTTAGGCTAGGGTTAGGTTTGAAAACAAGATGAAAAAGTTGTGATTATGATAATCAAGTGATTTAATTAGAAATATTGTTGACAAAAATATGATGAGAAAATAATACTGCAAAATATTTAAAATGTGCTAACAATGTTTTCATTCTTTCTGTCTTTCTTTCTTTACAGAAAAATCTAAAAAGAATTCATTTTAATAATCCATTCATAGTATGTTGGGGATTGTCCCGCTTTAACACCGTAAACGAAACTGCTCCACAAACGGGTAAATTACCCCACTTAAATGCATCCTATGTAATATAACAACTTAAAACTACACTATGTAACTTTTGGTCCTCTAGCGGTTGAAGCATAAAACTGCAAGTTACTTGCAGAGGAACACTGTTTTGGTAATTACGTGAGCTGGGCTTCTTCTCTGCTATTTGTGTGGATGAATCTGATGGTTTGAGGAGTACCGCTGTAACCATGGTAACAGGTGATCATCTTATCAGAGCGAATGTCACTAACGACAACAAAACTCGCCCCATCCCCTCAAAAAATAAAATAAATAAATAATGATAGGAAGAAAAAGATGGATATCAGAAAAAGATGTCTTATGAGCAGGTAAGTAGCATATCTTCCACTGCTGTTTTGATTTACTGATAACAATTTTTTTTTTTTAAATGACTAGCGTTACAAAAGTTAGGCAATGATGACATTAGATATACCGATTGCTAGTCATATCAGATAAAGTCAAATGGTGAAAACTATTATAACTTAGCTAGCAGGCAAATAGACCAAGGTAGCAACTGGTTTAAAGAATGGATTTTTTTTTTTTTTTACTTTATGCTGGTAACAATGCCATTGTCCTTCCTTTCTCAAAAAAGAAATTGAAAGCACTGTAGTACCACAATCCAAAATAAAATGCCCCATTAGAGTGGCTAACGCTATCTAACGAACTACAACGCTAAGACAGCTTCCTGGCTAACTATCAGTCCAATAAAATGTCTTACCTGTCAAGCAAGGAAAACTCCATCTCTGGGTCAGTTTTAAATCCTTTAAGATATCGGAGTCGTCACCACCTCTGAAAAGCCAATTCAATGTTGTTTCGTGTTTTATTATTACATTTATTATTATTATTATTCTCTGTTAAAAGTTCTTTATTTAAAAATCTTACATAATGTAGCCTTAAATCTGCACAGACAATGAAATGAAGAAACAGGTGAATTTGAACTAAGTAATGCGCTATTCAGAATGCATAACTTGCGTTGTGAATACGGCATTTCCTTAAAAACGTGCTACACGTAACGCAATATCATAAACTGTCTGAAACACATAAAAGACTCTAAACCATGAAGAATTCACATCACAGTAACTTCTAAAAAGCAGTTAGTACTTCAGTATACTACATTTATTATTCATTATATGCTCAGGTTTTCTGGACGGTTTTCTTATGTTGTTTATTTTGATAAATCATATGTTTGATGCATGTTTAATTAAATGTTTATAATGTACATTTTTCAGAATGTTTGAATATTTAGTTAAAGTTTGGTCTGTTACAGTTTGACATTTTGCACAACATTATCAACTAAAATATGCTATTTTCATCTAATAACATTATATGCCATTTTAGTCAGAGTAAAACTGGCTAAAATATTGACAAAATGTTTAAGACATTTAAATTATGCATAAAAAAAAATTATGACTAAAATAAAAAGTGTATAAAAATGAACACCGAGCAGATGTTTGTCTTTCCCATACAAAGAAAGCATTCAGTGACCAGGGGATGTCAAGCCTGAAAATGACAAATCGGCACCAATAAAGGACCATAAATGCAGTCCATATGATTTTTGCACTATATTCCAAAACTTCATGAGTATACAGAGAGCTTTGATGGAGGGTAAGCTTTTCAGTGAATAACAACTTAAATTTTGGTCTGATCCTTATCCAAAGCTATCGAATGGTTTATGAATACTTGGAATATAACATACTTCTTTCATGGTGCTTTTTTGTTCTTTTTGGAGTTTGACAGCCCCTGATCTGCTTTCGTTGTATGGAAAAGAATCATTCTTCAAAATGTGGCCTTTTGTGTATCATTAAGGAAAGAAAAAAAATCACAAAGGTTTGTAATGGCTGTTGAGTGTTGTAATGAAGTTGAGTAAATGAAAACAGTTTTATTTTGGGGTGAACTATTCCTTTAGTATGAGTGAATAACCCAGAGAAGGACAGAAGGTGTGTGAAGAGAGTGAGGTGGGATGTGTATTACGTACAGCTGCATCACCCACCAATGAGGATCATCGGCCTGTTCTTCATCTGAGATATATTGAACATCCCTGAACAGAAAGAGAGGAATACTTATTTTACACTCACCGAGCACTTTATTAGGAACACTATGGTCCTAATTAAGTGCCCAAAGTGGTCTTCTGCTGTTGTAGCCCATCCGCCTAAAGGTACGTGTTGTGCTTTCTGAGATGTTATTCTGTTTACAATTGTACAGAGGGGTTATGCGAGTTACCATAGCCTTTCTGTCAGCTCGAACCAGTACATTTGAACGATCTAATACAGATTCTTAAAATCCTCTCTATGTCCAACCCTCTGCAATTCAGGTAAATACATTATATATGTGACCAAATTTCACGGCATGCAACTAAAACGGTCTGTGATTAGTGAGTGGCTGGTAACTGTTCAAATTTCACTTGAGTTGTTTCACTAGTACTGTAAATGGCAAAGAAGATTAGCACCGAGATACTTTCAATCTGTATTCAGAGTTAAAGTTTGGTTTGACTCGTTCTGCGTAATGTGTCCAAAGGTGAGATCCACGCAATGCATTTGTCATTGAATAATGTCTCTTTTAAATGTCTCAAAAACAACAACAAAATAAACATTTAAAGGAATATTCCGGGTTCAATACAAGTTAAGCTCAATCGACAGCATTTGTGGCTTAATATTGATTACCACAATAATTAATTTTGACTTGTTCCTCCTTTTCTTTAAAAAAAATAAAATAAAAATTAGGTTACAGTGAGGCACTTACAATGGAAGTGAATGGGGCATATTTTTGGAGGGTTTAAAGGCAAAAATTTGAGGCTTATAATTTTATAAAAGCACACATTAATTCTTTAGTTAAAAGTCATGTAATATTTGAGCTTTAAAGTTGTTTAAATCATCATTTTTACAGTCATTTTGGGGTTTTAGGGTTTGTTAACATTACATCGTCATGGCAACAAAGTTGTCAAATTGGCTATACTTTGAAACAGTGAGTATTTTAACATTTACTGATAGGCCTCCATTCACTTCCATTGTAAGTGCCTCACTACAACCCACATTTTTTTAAAGAAAAGGAGGGACGAGTCAAAATTAACTTTTGTGGTAATCAATATTATGCCACAAATGCTGTCAATTGAGCCTAACTTGTACTGAACCCGGAATATTCCTTTAATTCTAATCCCACACAGTAAGGATGCGGTAAAGAAGCCATGCAACTCCACTCCCCTTAAGTGCTCCCTCCCCTTTTTAAAGAGACAGTACCGTTTTAGCACTTTACTACATAATGTAAATTCTTGTAAATAGTACAAATTATGCAAACAATAAACATGTAACAATATATGTATATATTTCAAGACATAATATTTATAGATGGAATACATGGAATTTGTACAGTTTAAAAAGCTAAACTGTGACTAAAATGATAAATAACTAATGATAAAATTAAAAGTTTGTAAATCAATATTTTCATAATGTACCATGTAATTAACAGCTTTTAAGCTGAGAGAGTTGATTTCATATGTAAGCAAAATGGGCATTATACTAAAATATATACAATGGAATCAAGAGCTTGTGAATCGTAATCAAAACGAATCTGGAAATCTGTATCAAAACCCAGCCCTATTATTTAGTAGTAGGAAATCATTAGCTGGAGGTCAAAATGTGTTAATCAAAGAGCCAGCAAAAGTTTATGGCTCTGTTCCAAATCTTAGTGAGTCGCCTCGCTGTCTACTGTCTAAATAGGCAGCTGCCTTTAAAGGAAGCATCCTTTCTGAAATGGATCCTTGCCTGTCACCTTCATCTCTCTTGCATTTTATGAGATAAGGAGGATATGAAATGTTGATGTGATATATTGTATTTGTGTGTACCTGCATGCTGTTTCTTCTTCCTCCCCACCGCAGCCCCAATGATGTGTAGCAGTTCCTCTTCAGATGCACCAGAGCGTAAGCAATCCCTCAAAGACACCTCCGCGTTCCCAAATAAACACACCTATAGAGTGCCAACACAGACACAAACATAAAACACAAACCTACGGTGCACAGACAGGTACGTGAAAATCTTTAACAAACATCATAAATACACAAACTGCATGAACCTTAAGGTTGCCGTCGGCTGTGATGCGCAGGCGGTTGCAGGAGCCGCAGAAATGGTCTGACATTGAGGTAATGAAACCCAGCTGGCCCTGAAACCCTGGCACTCTAAAAGCCTGTGACCGTACAGCACAGAAAAAATGCACATTGAAAGCTTACACACTTTATGATTCATAAACAACATATGTTCAAAAACACTTTTTAACTGTAACTGCAACTTGGAATATAAAAATATGCATGTCTCTGCTCTAGAATGCAGCTGCATTTTTCCAGTTTAAAAAAGTTTATGTAAAATACAGCATGCTAAACATAAATTGAACCAAGTAAAAATGTTATTTAAACATTTTTAAACAGTTACATAAAAACAACTGCCATTGATTGTCAGTGGTGTTACAGCAATACGAAAATACAAAAGGACATTATTGAACATACTTAAGAAGTGCTTCCTAAACCGATGTCATGTGTGGAATGGCAATAATCATTGACCAAACACAATGAAATTCTATGGTTCTGGTTACTGGTTCTATGACCTTTAATTAAAGGCATGCCAGTCAATAACATTTTTTTTAATCCTCCAATTATTTAGTATGGCCTTGTCTGATTAGCTTCAAAAATGTTCTGATGGAAATGTCACTGCAACCCAGTTATTTATTAAAGGCAGTACACATTTGGCTTTTTAACAACATGGGCACAAAAAGTTATGAAAATGGCTTCAAACTTACATTTACAAACCAATAAATAACAATTGCACAGCAACAATGCTCATGGGAGACATACTGTTACTTAACGGTATAAACCTGATAAAAAATTGACTCTCAGCACCAAGCCAAAACAAACAATATTCTCAAATGAGCTCAAGTGGGAGCAAAACATTGAAAAGGATTCACGCCAAATGATTTCCTTCAGTCGAGTTGAGCTGACCTTGGCCGTGTCTGTTTCTTCTCCAGGCACAGACTCCAGATTGGGCCACTTCTGCTTTATACAGTCCAACATCTCCTGATAACTCACCATCTTCTTGAAGTTCCATCTGTTACCTACAGAAAAAGTTCCTCAAAACAACATTCAACTGCTTTATATTGCTGTTAAAATTAAGTGATTTCTAAAAAATTGATCAAATGGCAAATTGTCCATTTGCAATAAAAAAAAATTAAAAATCTATTTTAAACCTAGAATGCATATGGAGAGTAAAAAAATTGCACTTCCACCTTTTTGACTATAATTTTTACATGAAGTTGTCTTTTGATCTCAAGGTATTTCTCATTTAAGGCATCTTCGACCATGTGAACTGACCTTTTTTAACATTTAGCTGGATATTTGTTGTTATTATTATTATTATTATTATTATTATTCTAAGAGAATTGCATCACTACCCCTAGAATGCATATGTGGGTCCTATATGACCCATAAATGTTTACTATGGTGTTCACTGCATTTAGCACTTACCCTTGTAATACGTTGATTGTTTTCAGTTTCCATTTGTTATGGAATTAAATACCACGTGCACGTTCATATTTATATGTAGTATGCAAGTATAGAAAGTTGTCATTTGCCAATGCTTTTATCTAAAGTCCATGACATAACACCTATTACAGGGACAGTCCCCATGGAGCAACCTGAGGTTAGATGCCTAGTTCACAGCAAGGGCACAATGGTAACAGCTCCTGGATCACATCTTAATGTGTTTGAACCTGCAACTATTCTTTTTTCAGTGTGCCTCAACATTCTGAATCTGAACAACATATCTACATAGAGTAATATAGACAAATAGTGTCATACAGCAATATAGAATACATAAGGTTGTCATTTTACAAGTTTATTTTATTTTAATTTTTTCGTTAAAAACAAACAAAAACAAACAAACAAAAAAATCCTAGTCTACTGTACCTACACTACCGGTCAAAAGTTTTGAAACACTTGACTAAAACGTTTCTCATGAACTTAAAAATCTTTTGATCTGAAGGCGTATGCTTAAATGTTTGAAATTAGTTTTGTAGACAAAAATATAATTGTGCCACTATATTAATTTATTTCATTATAAAACTAAAATGTAATAAAAAAAATAAAAAAAAGTTTTTGAAATTGATGACTTGGACCAAATAATTAAAAAAAGCAGCCAATAACTGCCCAGCATATAGATGGGAACTCCTTCAATACTGTTTAAAAAGCATCCCAGGGTGATACCTCAAGAAGTTGGTTGAGAAAATGTCAAGAGTACATGTCTGCAAATTCTAGGCAAAGGGTGACTACTTTGAAGATGCTAAAATATAACACAGTTTTGATTTATTTCGGATTTTGTTTAGTCACAACATAATTCCCATAGTTCCATTTATGTTATTCCATAGTTTTGATGACTTTACTATTATTCTAAAATGTGAAGAAAAAAAAAAAAAAAATTATAATAAAGAATAGTATGTGTTTCAAAACTTTCGACCGGTAGTATGCTTGTGTTTGTGTGAGTAGGGGTTGTTGAGACATTTCATATTTTCATACCACCAAACACGGAATTATTTTTTTAATTTTTTTTTAAATCACTTTTTTTTTACACTATGACCCAAAAGTCCTACTAAATTTCCAATGTGCATAAAACTCTTCAGAATTTATAGAAATATATATCAAACATTTAAAAATGTAAAATATTAATATAATTATCATTAGTCAATTGCCTTTGAATAGTTTTTATAAAGAATAAACTTCTAGATATCACCTGGGTCTTTTTAAGGTTGCATATTAGAGGTTGACCGATATTGGATTTTGCCGATACCGATAATCAAGGTGGTGGAAAAGGCTGATAACCGATTAATCAGCTGACAGTTTTTTAAATAGATTTATAGAATATTAAAAAACTATTGTTCTCTCCTTATCATGACAGGCACAGACAAAGAGGCTACAAGACTCTCAAATGAATAAAATCCCAGATGCAGTTTATTGTTCAACCAACATCCCAATGATAACCAGAAAAAAGAAGATTTGGTGCATAACACAGGACTTTTTTTTTTTTTTTTTTTACTATAAACAAGCCCAAAACACAATCTCTAATTTTAAAATGATGGAGAATTGGCCCTGTTACAATGCTCTATGTTAAATATTAACCAAATTAAGCTTTTTATAGCCTTGATATTTTAATATACTGTATATAATATTTTCCATTCACCAGATGAGGTTTAATAAGGTTTATTTAACAATTACATTATAAAATATTACATATTAAACAGCTATTATTCTGTAGAACTAAGCAGTTTTAACTGTAGATTCCTCCAGCGCTGGCCACAGAGGAATGCAAAGAAATAAAAAATAAAATATCTGAAACTATCTGCATAAACTTTTGCTGATAACCGATAGTTCCAAAAAGCAACAACTGGCACAGATTAATCGGTAAAACTGATATTATCTGTCTACCTTTATTGCATACACATTTGCGTCAAAAAAAAAAAAAAAAAAAAGTTACTCTTTTTATTTTTGTCCATCCTATCCACGTCAAAAAACTGCCATAATATTATATATTCATATTATTTTCCACTTTCACTGACTTTTAACCAATATCAGTCCTGATCATAACTACCAAATATTCATTCATTTTCAGGATTTTAACCCTTTAAATGCCAGTTTGTTTACATAATACCACTGTTGTTTTTTTACACACACACACATTTCCAATTGGCCTGCAGTGCTCTATAATACAGCAAACAGAAAATAGGAAAAAAGCATGTATTTGCTCCGTAGGCTAAACATGGCGCCATCTGGTGGAAAATATTACAAATTAAAATTTTGAAGCCAGGGCTCCGGAATGAAAGCCTAATATCATAGAATTCATGATTTTATGCTTTAATGGCACTGGGATCAAATATTGCAGTATTAATGGGTTTCAATGGATACATGTTTGTCCTGAAGGTCCTGAGTGTAACTATTTTGTGTACACAGTGTATTATTGATGTATTTTAGGAACTGAGGTTGAAATATCAAAATTCCCCCAAAAATACACACCTTTGGCAAAATTTATGCCGTTGGCATTAACACAGCCAAAATGATCGAAAAAACAAAAATGAAAAAGACAAAAATGTCCCAAAGGTCGCACAAGGGTTAAATAATAAATTCCAATTATTGTATTTTATTGACGGCTTGAGATGAAAGACCCCATGTAATAAAATTGGAGGTGCGTTGCTTTTAGTCCATGTCTGTCAGTTTTGAGGTTAGCTATATATATATATATATAATCATGCCAGGCATCGTTCACCCATATTGCAGACCTTGGATGCATCTTATTTCCTAAATTGTGCATCCTCGTTTCCTCGCTCCTCATCCTCCACCCGTGACCCGAAAACCATTCAGATTCCACCATCATTAAGGACATATCAATCCTCTAAATGCACTGCAAGGAGGAAAGGACCGAGGACGAAGGAAGCTTACAGAGGATGCTTGAGCGAGGCTTGAGCCTCATTTCATTTCCTTGGATCCTTTCCTCATTTCTTAAGAGGGAGAAGCAAGGAAGCAAGGAAAGGTAGCAAAAAAAAAAAAAAAAAAGGAAACGAGGATGCACAATTTCAGAAATGAGAAGCACCTCTTGACCCAAAAATGAACAACCTTCAATATAACCTTCCGCCACAACTTCCTGTTTCAATAGAAAATACATCAGCCCAAAAAAGAAAATTGGATTCATCAAACCATTTCAGTGGGGTTTTAACACAACTAACTTAAAATGCTCTCAGGTCTCTGATAACTGTTAGACATCTTAAAACCTTTGGTGAAATAAACAAAACAGTTCAAAACAAGCCTTCCCAGTGCTTAGTCAGATACAGAGTATCTATTTTTAATTATTTGGTTTTATTGGAGTTATTTATAGTTTCACCACGTGTAAGGTTGATAAGTCATTGTTTGCGCACCTTCGTCTGGCAAACGGCTCCACTGACCACAGTATCTTATCAGTTTGATTGAGTGATTGCTGTAGATATTGACCCTCAGGTCAGGAACCTCTAACAATGACTTACATATCAGATTCTGCTACTGGCTCAAGAGAAACAATCTCTAAATCTGCCTCACTAGGACAAATCTATTGAATTATTCAGCGTCATTGTCAATGTCATCGAGAAAGCAGAGTTGAAACGTGCTTCGGCACATTGTGGTTTAATCAGTTTAACACATCAGTGTAAAGGAGGCGGCGAGAACCGGCTTGATAATATAAATAATAGTTTAATTATAAACTGAACCAAAAAGACAAACACACACAGGTGTCGTACTGCTGTCCGTAACTCTCTCTCTGTCGCACTGCCGTCTCCAGTCGGCCTTTATCCCTCTCGGGCTAATCAGCCTGATTAGGGGTCGGGTGTGTAGAATCACAACCCGGCCCCGCCCTCCGCCCTGCCACATTCCTCCCCCGTTCTCTCAGGCCGGGGAGCCAAATTAACAAAAACATGGGCGTGCCTTCCACCCCATCTGCCGGCAGGTCATCCCCAGGGAGGGGACAAGGGGGCACCTACACGCCGTATCGGCGATCATGCCAAATTAACAAAAACATCTAAAAAGAGAGGGAAAAGGCCAACACGGAGCGGCAGCGGGAGAGAGAGAGGAGAGAGAGAAAAAAAAATAATAATAATTTCTTGCTGGTGCTCCGATACCCCGTGGCCTGGTCCTCGGCCACTCCTCCACCCACTGGTGGACGACAGCCGTGCCTCCCCGGGTGGATCGGAGGCAGTCCTCCAGCCTCTGGCGGATGGAACGCCCCGCCACGTTTTCGGTGGACGGAAGGGGTCTCCTCCGCCCCTGGCAGCGGCCCTGACCGCTCCAGGCGGTCGGTTAGGAACCCCTCCTTCCCTCGCAGTCAGCAGCCGTTCCTCCGCTTTCAGGTGGCCGGGCTCCTCCGTCCCCCAGCGGATGTCCGCGGCTGCTCCGCTGGGGTGGATGGTAGTGGCGAGGACTCTACTACGGCGCATCCCTCCTCCTTCCCGGGATTCGGCACCAGTGTAACACATCAATGGAAAGGAGGAGGCGAGAACCGGCTTGATAATATAAATAATAGTTTAATTATAAACGGAACCAAAAAGACAAAAACACACACAGGTGTCGGACAGCTGTCCGTAACTCTCTCTCTGTCGCATTGCCGTCTCCAGTCGGCCTTTTATCCCTCTCGGGCTACTCAGCCTGATTAGAGGCCGGGTGTGTAGAATCACGACCCGGCCCCGCCCTCCGCCCTGCCACAGTAGTCAAGGCTTGTGACTGCCCCAGAACACTGAATGCGGATTGTGTTACATCACTTATGACAATAAATCCTGAGGAAAAATTTTACTGACTGTGAAAGAGAGTAATTTACTCCACTATTACCATTAGAGAACTATGGCAGAAACTTTTTACAACCTGAAAAGGGCTGACAGGTATACACTAGACATATTAGATTGATTTTTTTCTTCTTTTTTTTGTATATTGTTTAGAAAATGGATAGCAATTCATTTTGGTTTGTCATTACAATATGATCTTACCATCAAAAGGCATGTACTCAATGAATCTCACATCCAAGGTTTTCCTTTCTGTTAGTGCCACAAAGTCCAGGAGCTCATCTTCGTTGAGACCTCTCATGACCACACAGTTCACCTGAGAGCAGTTAACACGTCAACACTTCATTCAACCATACAATAAGCTTCATAATCACGCTCTAAAGATTAAGCTACAGAGAGTCTTGGCTGTGATGTAATTCAATCCAAATGATATTAAAGAAGACACGATACAACACAACACCTTATAACTAGGGATGCATCAATACATTTAAGAATATAAATACAGATAATTCCTTATTAGTATTCGCCAATGCCATATCAGTAACATTTAGTAATACTGCAACTTTCAAGTCAACTACAGTGAGAATGAACATAAATTATTATTTTCTGCAAATGTTAACAGTGCTTCAGCTCTGTACGTCCATACAATGCAAGTGAATGGTGACCAGAACTTGAAGCTCCAAAAAGCATATAAAGGCAGCATAAAAGACTCCTTTGGTTAAATCCATGTCTTCAGAAGTGGAAGGTGTGGGTGAAAAACAGATCAATATTTAAGTCCATTTTACTATAAATCTCCACATTCAGTTCCACACTCTTATTCTTTTGGCGATTATATTATTTGTGCATATCGCCACCTAATGGTCGGGGCTGGTCAAAAGAGGAGATCGATAGTAAAAAAGGACTTAAATAATGTTCAGTTTCTGACACACACTTATTATATCGCTTCTGAAGACATGGATTTAACAGCTGGAGTCATATGGATTACTTTTATGCTGCCATTATGTGCTTTTTGCAGCTTCAAAGTTCTGGTCACCATTCACATGCACTGAATGCATCTACAGAGCTCAGATATTCTTCTAAAAATCTTAATTAAAAAATTTAAAATTTAAAGTGATTTGCAGAAGTCAGTCAGTCACTGGGATGGCATGAGGGTGAGTAAATGATGAGAGAATTTTCATTTTGGGGTGAACTCTTCCTTAAAATGTCATTTCTCAAAGCTTGTAACTAAAATTAAGGTGAATCATTAGAATACCAGTACATGAGCACGATATCAGACTGAAACTATACCAGTATCGGAATCAATGCTTTCATATTTACAACACAGTAACAGTTACTTATAACTCTTCAGTTGTTGCAGTGATAAACAAACATTTAGGGGTGCAAACCCTCTTCTTAAGGTGAAATGTAAATTGTATACAATCAAATATCTATTTCCTTTGTAAATGAAAGGATTAAGACACGAATGTTACCTTGACTGGATTGTAGCCCATTTCTATGGCCTTCTCAATACTTTCCATCACTTTATGAAAGCCTGCAAAAGGCATACAATACACATCATTAGAGTTTAGAAATACCTAAATGTCTGTTGCTGTATATACTTCAGCCTATTTTAGAGTAATTCCTTGTATCAGAGCATGGACGAGCCAGTTTAATCCAAATCATTGTCATAAGAAAGCTCTACAAATCACACTTCAATAGAATATGGAGATTTAACCATGACAAAGTTTGACCAAATAACTGAATGAATGTTACATTTATATAGCGCTTTTCTAGCACTACACTCAAAGCGCTTTACACAGTGAACAGGGGTATCTCTTTAACCACCACCAGTGTGCGGCATCCACCAGCTATTGGTGGAGAGGAGAGAGTAGAGTGTTAAAGCCAATTTATGAATGGGGATTATTAGGAGGCCATGATCGAGAAGGGCCAATGGGGGGAATTTGGCCAGGACACCCTACTCTTTACCAGAAGTGCCCTGGTATTTGTATTGAGAGGGAGTCAGGGCCTCGGTTTAACATCTCATCTGAAGGACGCACGAGTATCAAAGTATTAAAATACTTTGATATTCAAATTGTAATAGAAAGTACCTAAAAGTAATAAAAAGAAAAGTAAAAAAGAAATACATAAGATACTGCAGAGCAAATGTTGAACAAAAGTAAATACAGTAGACTAGGCCTGGGCGATATGACAATATATTTCATGGCAGCGATATACAATGTCAATCGATAGAAATGTAGCTATATCGTGTATATCGCAATATGTGATTAACCATGTGTCCAGCATGGGCTGATCTATGAACGGGCAGAGCTTCACATGAGACTGAGTGAATTTAAGAAACATGGACGGGTTTTTATGGCATTAAAATTTTCAATTATTTTCATCTCGCGTTTGGCGTTTCGTAGACTTAATATGCTTCTCATCCGACGCGTGCATCTGTGTTTCATTTTAAAATCTCTGAAGCACGCAAGCAGGCATCCTTATATTAACAGGAAAGCGCAGAACAGGATCACGTGCGCTACTAAATCATTTTTGAGGAAAATCCCCAAAAAAACATCTCCAGAGGACGGGATTAATCCCAAAAAAAAAATCAAGAAAATGAAGAGGAGCTTTTTATTAAAACAGGTGCGACATCTGTGGTGTGAGATCACAAAAGCAAACACAGAGCAGAAAAATCTAATATGTATACTGTGTCGCACGACAATAATCACACGTAATACAAGCAATTTGTTTTACTTCATCAAAATGAAGCACGCAAATTAATATTATGAAAGCCAAAAATGCGCTCTGCATTAATTTGGTTATAATTTTTTTTTTTTTTCCAGTAAGTGTTTATTTTTATTTCATATTTATTTTCTCTGAGAAGTGTTAACATATTTTGGATATTTTCTTAAAGAAGTGTTTATTTTTTTTATTTTTTTTTATTTTATTTTTTTTTAACAATGCATTATTTTCTTTGTTGAATTTGATTTGGGAAGATCTTGAGTTTCTTGAGAAAAGTTATTATTATTAATAATAATAATAATAATATTGGTCAACAACAGACTGAAATGTGGCATAGTGTCAAATTTAGCATTATAATAAGAATGATTTAAAACTGAGTTGCTGTTTTTGTTTTTACTTTGACTATTGTCAGTTTCCAAATAAAGAGAAAATTATAAGAGGAAATATTGTAATGCCTATTTTTAAATAATCAAATCAATGAATTAAACACTATGTTTATTTAATACATTCACAAATTTTTTTTATGGATTTTTCAACAAAAATGTATTATATCGTGATATATATCGTTATCGAGATATAAAATTACTCATATCGTGATATAGGATTTTGGTCATATCGCCCACCCCTACAGTAAACTGAAGATATTATTCAATTGTTATACCCAGTGGTCATTCAATTATTGTTATGATGTTATTTATTTAGAAGTTATTCATTACATTATGCTTCCTTCTTTGTGCTGCTAGCCAAGGGCCTTTATTTAGGCACATAATGCTTTCTAACCCCAGCTGAAAAGACCAGCCTAACCAGCATGTTTAATTTCCCATGCTGGTCTAGGCTGGTTTGGTGCAGGTTTATCTGGTGGACCAGCAGAGCCATGTTGTTCACCAGCAAAACTTAGCTGATGAATCTCTACAAACTTTATGTATGTTAAGCATGTCATAAAGCCTCGTTAAACACCTGCAAACTGTATTGTGGACCAGCATTCAAAATATGATGGTGGCTAGCTATGCTATTTTGATTTATTTATTTATTCCATGTTTCATTTCATGAAACTGATATGACTAAAGTTTTTCTTGTACAAGAAATGTTGAGCACTGGCACCTGCTTTGATCTTGACTGATCAAGAGCATCTCGTACCTTTGCGTCTAACGATGAACTCAAATTTGGCAGGTACTAGAGAGTCCAGGCTGATGTTGAGAAGATCCACTCCAGCTTTCTTAAGACCAGGCAACAGTCGGGCTAAATTCATGCCATTAGTGGTCACTGCGATGGTCTTCAGACCTTCCAACTTCCTCAGTTCCGCTGAAGGAAAGTCAGAAGAGAAACTGTCAATCATGAAAATTACTTAAAGGGTTATGATTACTGTTTCTAACTGTCACATTTTCTTCCGTTGTGCATGTTTGCAGGAGAAGGTTTGATCTTAAAGCATATGAGCAAAAAGCACGTCAATAAACACATGACAACAGCATGCCTATCAGTGCTGGTCTCACTGTGACACTGACTTAATGTGCGTTACAATGCACTGATTTACAAAATTAGTTCTGCATTTTTGCTCTCTCCTTAATCCTAATGCCTGTGACTGGACATGATGCAAGTTGGGCTCATATCCTGTGTGAATTATTCTAATGTTAAAATAATGTCCAGTGTATATCAAAATAATAATATTATTTAAATAACTTCAACTTCAACTTACTAATTATATGTAGAACGTCTGGCCGAATGAGGGGTTCTCCTCCAGTCAGGCGTATCTTGTTCACCCCCTCTTGTACAAAGAGTCTGGCTAACGTCAGCACCTCTTCTGTTGTTATGAGCTGAGAGCGAGGGGTGAGTTTTACTCCCTCCTCAGGCATACAGTACTGACCTGAGAAATAGAACATTCCCTTTAAATGTCTTTAATGCTGGGAAAAACAGTCATATTTGTAGCTCTGAGCACAGTCAGATAATTCTAGATGTCCCCTTCAATAAAGCACATGACTTTGAGAGAAAGACTCACAGCGGAGGTTACATTTCTCCGTGAGGGAAATGCGGAGGTAATTATGCCTACGTCCAAAAGAGTCCGTCAGGAATGCTGAGAATGGCAGGACATCTTTCAGGACTTGCCTACGACCACCTAGATGCGCAAGCTCTCGGACCTCCAGAGGAAAAAAAAAATCATGATAACAAATTGCAACACAATAGTTTTTATTTGCAGTTACATTACATAATAAATGTAGAACAACAAGCCAATAATTAGTAATTAATTAAGTTGCAGGCATGAAATGTCCAAGGCCAATAAAAAATGTTCAAGTCTTTTTGCTATTTAACAGACTGTCAACCGTGTATACGCAGTGTTGCTAGTAATGAAACCCATTACAATTATTTTTCATGGATACTTAATATGAAAAAAAAAATGTGCAAGACATTATGGAAAATGTATAAAAGCTTTCACTTTACTACCCCTACAAGAAGACTGTTTTCAACAGTTGACCAAAAAAAAAACTTCAGGCAACTTTCAATATGTATGAATATCATTAAATTAAAAATATCAAAATGCTTCTGCTAACAAAGAATCATTGCATTTCAGATGGTTTTAGTGGCTATATGATGCTAAGTTCTCACATTAACTGTGGACATGTTCCACTTAGTCTCATTTCCACTTACTTGACAACCAGAACTAATTAAACAATTGTTTTATTATTTTCAAACCAAACAAACTTCTTAAAACCTAACAAACATTTTGCTACTTTTTGCATTTAGCTTGAAAATTGTGCTTGTGGTCTCTTTATTTAAATTAATGTAAATGCACCTAGCCACTTGGGGGTCTTTAAGACTTTAAAGCATGTTTTTTTGGAAAGCTGCTTTGAAACAACATTTTTTACAAACAAAACCGACTTGATCTGACTTGGTTTGATATTTGGTCATCTAATGAAATGCCATATAGTCAACATATGAAAAACATACAGTATGCTATAATCAAATTTTTCTCTTCACAAAGAATTTGCAAAAGCAAGTTGGACAGTTTTTGCAGTAGTTATGGTATAAAGCTCATATTCTCATTTTTGTAGACTATTCACCAGCTGGTGGAAAACACTTTGATGGTATGATAGTTCACTCTGTGCACGCATTAAGGCCTGTCATGGTCCTATGATGTGACATCCATGACAGAACTGATATGCTGTCTTGTTTGTTGCTTTAGTGAGGGTCCCATGATTCTTGGGACCTAAACATGACTATTTTAAGAGAAAGAACCCTTTATAGTTTGTTACGCTTTAAAAACGTTATGTTCAGCACTAATTCTTGCCTGAAGCCAAAATAAGACTTAGGCTATGCCTATCTAAAGTGTAAGTGTATATACTACAGAGAATCCATGATTATAATAATAATTAAAAAAATAATAATAATTAATGAATAAAAAGCATTAAACAGATTACCTGTGGTGACACTTTGAAATATAGTGGCCCCAAAAAGTATTTTTATCCAACTTAAAATGTATGAATTGTATAAGATCAGAAAATATTAAATCAAATGGCATCTGCAAAACAAATCAAGCAAGACCTTTTCTCAGAAGTGATTACACTTTTCTTAATTTTTGCAATTACTTTTAACCATCTGTTACTACTTCTACTTTAAAGAATACCATGATATTACCATGGTATATGTAAAAGGAGAGAAAAAAAAAAGAAAAAAAAAACAGTTAACATAATACCATGGTACATTTCTGTTATTGTGAGATGCAATACGTGAACAAACTTGCTGTGCTTGAACAATAAAGTTAGTAGGTCAGACCACAATTACACATTAACAAAACAAATGATGTTCCATAAAAATCAGACACAATCTTTGGACGTTCCAGGAACAGGAAATGAAAATGTTTGATGTTTATGCAATAGTTATAATATCAGTTACAAAACCCACATTTTACACTCTACTACAAACCCTCATGTCGTAGATGTGCATAATGCCTCACCTGTGCAGATGTGCAGGTAGAGTCTGACATACACACCTGCTCCAGTCTCTTCTCATCATAAGTGACACCACAATACCATCGACACACTTTATATCCCCCACACAACTGTCGAACTGCCCGCCTTGAGCAGGCCTCAGTCGCGGCGTGTGCTCCTATGATAAGGCGGCCGAGTCTGCTGCAGTGTAAGGCCATCACAAACGCACCAATGTCAGCCTGTGCTAAAATAAGAACATTATCTGCTAGAGTTGTGGTTGCGTTAAACTTGACCTGCAGCCTGGAACAGCCACGAGGAGGGCGTGTCTTTCTACAGCCAATCAGCATCGAGGAAGATCTGGCGTAATGGGTAGTGTAGTTCAATTTCTGTAAACGTCACTACGAACTACAAATTATCAACATGTATGTGATTGATCGTGGGCTTGTGTTGGATTTAAGAAAAGGAAGATTGTTTTACAGCAATCTTTCCTTAGCTGGCAATATGAATAAAACAACAATATGATACAAATATAAATGCAAAGGAACTCTAATGTGAACATGCTGAATTTGTGAAATGCTAAAATTCATTACCAGATAAAAATTATTTTCGTAAAAAAATAAATAATAATAAAAAATAAAAAATAAATAAATGTTATATATATATATATATATATATATATATATATATATATATATATATACACACACACACACACACACACACACACACACACACACTTTTTATTTGTTAAAATTGTATATATACAATTTTAACAAATAAAATGTAATTGTCAGCATAACCATTTGAGTAAAAAGTTACACTGGAAAATATAAATTAAAAAAATTCTTAGTATTTGGTTTGCTCCACTTTTATTTTAATGACAGCATTCAAGGTGGCATGGACTCCATAAGTTTGTGCAAAACTTCCTCAATGGAAGCAGAGAAATCTTACAATTTATTAAGGAGTTAAGATGGTCAGTGTCACAAATTTTCTTATTTGATTAATGACCTAGAAATAGTACAGAATATTAAATATTTCTAATTTATATGATACACATTTCATCACTTTTAAAGGTTGGCTCAAGTGTAAATAAAGCCTTTGGTATAAAGCCTTTATTGTATAAATGCAATAAATAAATAAATAAATAAAATAAAAATGTTCCTATTCGATTGTTAGAAGTGCACAAACAAATCTGAGTGGATAGTGTGCAGTACATCCTCCATTATACATTACCAGATGCTTCTCAACAACTCTGTGTCATGGGTGAACGTCTGATAAGCATTTGTCGTAAAATGCTGTTAATGATTTCACAGTGCTCAAAAATTGCATGTTTTCCTGCGAGAGTGCAGCGAATTTGGAGTTTGAACTCACATGATGCAATTCAACGGACTGGGTAGGGCTGCACCAGCTGTGCGTAAATTCTCAGGTAAGTTGGGACGTAAAATTCACACTAAGGGCTTAGTAACTTCTAGTTAGTTTGTAAATAAGTCAGTTCTTAATTTGGTTGCACCACTTGTTTTTAAGGCAAGACTTAACTAGTAGGCCGTAAGCTCTCCGTAAAGTAATGTTAAGTCGCATAATATGATGTTTACCTGTATTGATCCAATAAACAGCCTTCAAATTTGACACAGAAGTGTTAAAAAGCCGTGAACTTCAATCTGATCTTGTTACGGTTGATGTTCAAACCTTGTTTGCTCACATAACTGTCAGCTGTAATAAATTATATCCCCATTAAAATATGTAATAAAAGTAGATTTGATAAATAGTATACTTGCCCTGTGTAAATAACAATATATAACTGTATCTAAAATAAGGGGTGATAAGTAAATACTAATACAACAGGCTGGAAAAAAAAAATATATATATATATATATAATTCTTTTATTTTTTTTATTTTTTTTTAATTTATATTTTTCTCCCCAATTTTGGAATGCCCATTTCCCACTACTCACTAAGTCCTCGTGGTGGTGCGGTTACTCACCTCAGTCGGGGTGGCAGAGGACAAGTCTCAGTTGCCTCCGCTTCTGAGACAGTCAATCCACGCATCTTATCACATGGCTTGCTGTGCATGACACCACAGAGACTCACAGCATGTGGAGACTCATGCTACTCTCCGTGATCCATGTACAACTTACCACGCGCCTCATTGAGAGCGAGAACCACTTAATCGCGACCACGAGGGGGTTACCCCGTGTGATTCTGCTCTACCCTCCCTAGCAACCGGGCCAATTTGGTTGCTTAGGAGACCTGGCTGGAGTCACTCAGCACACCCTGGATTCCAACTTGCTACTCCAGGGGTGACAGTCTGCGTCACTACTCGCTTAGCTTTCCAGGCCCCCGGAAAAATAGATATTTATTCATTGTAATATTCTAGATATATTTTGAATGTGTTGAAACTTGACACTGGGCGACACACCCTGAAAACGGCAACGTTAGATCGGTTTCATGCTAAAGAGCTGCTTAAAAGTAGTTTTTTTTTTCTCTCATAAAAGTAAATGAGTGTAAATGTCAACATCATGCTGTATGTCGAAATGATTGATGCCTGTCATGCAAAACATAAGCTCATTGATGTCAAAAGTATCAGTCTGCTTTTTTATTCCATCCGTTACTCCTGGTCGGAGGCTTCCGTAAATATTTAGTTCATACGTAGGGTTACGTCCTACCTAAGTTTAATGGTGCAACGCTCAAATATTTAGTAGTGCATAAATTGTGACTTAGTGCCCATTTACGCCACAACTAGGTTAAGTTGTAACTTACGTATGTGTTACTCCCATGCAGTTACATAAACATAAGAGGAAACAGATCATAGTCTAAAACAGAGAAATCACTTTAACAGATCTGGACTGAGATTATATTTCATTAGTTTAGTGTCACTACAAAAGCCAGACCAAATATGGCCTATAGTGGATCAAAATGAGCAGCAAATGAAAAGTTAAACTCAGTCTTGAAAATACTGTAGATGATGTCCCATGTTATCTTAAACATTTGTTGTCATGTTTCGATGCAACTTTACTTGCAACATTAAATATCCTTTTTTTCCTTACATACTATATTAAACACATTTGATTTAATCCTGTTTCTGAGCATATGGGTGCCCTAAGTGAAATCTTACTTGGAGGACCCCCCACCTCCGGGATCCTGCCCCACCCAAGAATGACACCGTAATACAGTCTTCAACTAATTGGAATATATTAACTTAAAACTGGAATATATTAACTACACAAAATGCAAAAAATTACAATAAATTAACAATAAATAACTATACAAATGAACAAAAAAAATTACTATGAATAACTAAACGACTATTTACAAGGAAATGGCACCTAAAACATACAACAAATAGAACAGCTTGTGTGCATTATTGTTCAACAGAATTTCTCCCTTCCCTCTTGTGCCACAGGGAGGCCACCTATAACTGTCTAATTGAGCCATAACAGCTGCCGGAGTCTTGCAGCTTTTAGGAGATTTTTAAAATAAAATAAGACCTTGCTTTGCGGGGGCCCCTGGTGGATCGGGGGCCCTAAGCGTCTGCTTACACAGCATAAACCCTGCTTCTTTGGCACCATTTTGCATAATTTGCATCACACTGTTCAGAGTATATCTTGGGGAAAAGTTGAAAATTATGTGTTCTGGATGAGGCGTTCTTCCACGGATGTTCTGAATTAAGTCTGCCTCTTGTGCTGTTTCTTACATGTTTTGTTCTTGTGGTCAACGTAAAGCCTGGCTAATTTGTAGTATCATAAAGGCCTTCTGATAGTTTCAAACAGCATTTTATGTTGGTGCTCATTCCAGCCCTATGTATAGTATTCATTCAGCTGATGTTAGGAGTGGAATGTGGTATAGAGTATAGTACTTTTATTATTTCTGTAACACTATTAGTTTACAGTAGTTAAGGCAATAGTTGCTATTACCTAACAATGAACCCTGGTTCTTTACAGCTAATTTTTGTTAATGTTGTATTATTACTACATTTACTAATACTTTTTAAAAATTAAAAGTTATATGTTAAAATTAGTTAATGCATTATGAACTTATGTGAACTATCAATGAACAAGAGTATATTAAAAAAAAATAACATTAACCGAGATTAATAAATACTGTAAAACCGCCATTTTGTCATGAGAAACATTTTTAGCACTGTTTAACCACTAGGTGGAAGTATGCCTCCGGCTTTGAAACAGTTGTGTTGTGTGCATTTTTGCCTGTTGACAGTTACAGTAATAGCCTATATATCAAATATGATCATTTTGTTGTTGTCCATAAGGGAGCATTATTATTATTATTATTATTATTATTATTATTATTTACGCGTGCTTTTTATTATTGATTTTTACTTCACTGCCTTAAAAGCTTTCATTTTCTTAAGATAAAATTTCATGTTTTTTTCCTTCTTTTGATTTTGGGGGTAAAATATGACCTGGACATGTTCTTAACAGGTTTCCTGAGATTCACCCACCATAATGATATGCATGGTTTTGAAATGGTTCTCCAAGGTACTTCAAAGAATACAATGGTCATGGTGTAACCGTCATGTTATTGTCAAAAAACAGTGTATTACCATGGCATTATGTCTAGAAAAACATAACACCCTGATACTGTTTTGTAAGGAATAGGTACTTTCAACCTCTCCTGCTTAATTTGTCAAATAATGCTCTTTTTAGAATTTAATTATGATTTTCATGGTTATTGAAACTAGACCTTAAAGGGATAGTTCACCCAAAAATGAAAATCCTCTCATCATTTACTCACCCTCATGTCATCCCAGATGTGTATGAATTTAATTCATCTGCAGAAGACAAATAAAGATTTGTAGAAGAATATCTCAGATATGTAGGTCCATACAAAGCAAGTTAATGGTGGCCAGAAAGCTGAAGCTTCAAAAAGCACATACAGGCATCCATATGACTCCAGTGGTTAAATCCATATATTCAGAAGCGATATGATTAGTGTGGGTGAGAAACAGATGATTATTTAAGTCCTTTTTTACTATAAATCTCCACCTTTGACAAGCCCTGACCAGTAGGTGGCAATATGCACAATATGCCAAAAAACAAGCATAATCAAGATCGTGCCTAGAGACTGCAATGGCAAGATGTACAGTGAAAAAGGAGTTACATTTTGGTCTGTTCTCACCCAAAACCAACTGGATCGCTTCAGAGACATTGAATAAACCACTGGAGTTTGATGGATTATGTGTATGCTAACTTGATCTGCCTTTTTAGCTTTAAAGACCTGGTTACCATTCACTTGCATTGAATGGACCTACAGAGCTGAAATATTCTTCTAAAAATCAATGTTTATGCTCTGCAGAAGAAAAAAAAAGTCATTCATATGTGGGATGGCATGAGGGTGAGTAAATGATGAGATAATTTAAATTTTTAGGTAAACTAACCCTTTCAAGTGAACTCATAATGAATATAGTATGGACATCAGAGTGTTGGATTTTCCTAGCACTGGCATTATATGTTTTAATGTGTGATGTCCACTAAATTCAGGTCTGGGCCAAAGGTTACTTGTTGGCCATTTTGCAGCCTCACTTACAAGGTTCATTTTCTTTTACCACATAATTTCAGTCTCACCATGCATCTACAGTAGCATTTTCGAAATTCTTGCTCCAACCAATCAGCATACACTAATGGCAAGGAAATGGCATGAAGAGGTTATTTCAGTGTTTGAATGAATAATTGAGATCATACAACATAAATCTATATGCAAAACATACAAATTCTACATCTAATAAATGCAAAGATTGTGTCTTTTACTTTTGGAATTGATTAAACCACCCACTACAGTTTACAAAGGATGAAACCAAATGAAATTTTACAAATGTTGTATTGTTACAAATGCTTCGGGGAGGGGTCATCAGTATTTGTTAATAGCTACATGATGAAAAAGCATATGCCACTGACTGCCCCATCACATAAAAAAGTGCAGTCTCAATTTGTCTTATTTAGGACAAAATAAATCCCATGCCAATATAATCATTCTTAATATTAATATTATTATTATTCTGTCACTATATACAAACCTTTCTTCTGCTTTCAATTATTTTATTATTGTATGCAATTTTGCACATAAAACACTCAGCCATGGAGCTGAGAACCACTGCAACTATCATCTTTAAAGTAATTTGATTCTACATAAATTCTTTGAATATGTCTGTGGGTTAAAAGGTTAAGCATTTTTTAGCTCATCATGTCGTACCTCATTTATCATAATTATGATCAATAAAACTGGATGTAGAATACACATTTTAGAATTCAGAACTGAAATGTTTATTTCAAAATAAAACATTTCCACACAGAAACATGAATTTGGTCAACAGCTCAATATACAACTGCAAAAACAGCCATTAAAAAAAAAATTCAAAATTGATTCAACTTTTATCAAAAGCTCAATCTGGCAAATGATTTTCAACCTAGTACATTATCAGCAGAAAAATTGATCAGGTAAGGTGAGACAGTGTACCATCCATTCATAATAATGAATGCACCTTTCACCAAAACATCAGCTTTGACATTTGAAATGTTTAGTCATTCTTTAAGTAACAGTAAATCACTGAAACTGCGCGTTGACCATATAGTATCTTAGCATTTGCTTGCCAAATGGGTACAGTCTTAATTTGTCACATCTCACTTCAATATTTGTTTTCAAGTGTCTCAAAACTAATTAGTAGATTTAAAAGTCCCAATGTACAATTTTATACTTTTTTTTTCCTTCACATAAAGTGCAGCTTGCCAGGTCTTGATAGTCTCAATTTGAGCAGAATTGTAGTTTGATGGGCACCGATTAACTTTTGTATGAATGATTTTACTGTTTCTGAAAACAAGCAACAGATGTTTTTTTTTTTTTGTTTTTTTTTTGTTTTTTTTTTTTTGCTTCATGTGTCCATTTATCATCCCCATTCATTAAACAATGATTTTATGTATTTTGCAAAATTAGTGTTTTTGATATCATCATTAACATCAGTTGTTGTCAAGATGGATAAAGCAAAGATCAAAGTTAAATGGCAGATTTCGGGCTATAGTCCAACATAAGGATGAATAATCTGCCTCTGATTAAATGCAGAAATTACACAGAAAGAATAACTGACATATACAGGGGTGCATTCAACCATGTTGTGATTGAGTCAAATAAACACAGAAGCACTACAATGTAACAATTCAACGTACCCAAACACTGTGCACAAGCAAATTACAACTACAAGAAAATACCACTTTGGAAATGTTTTATTATTATTATTATTATTATTATTACGATAAACTTAAATCACCAAACACTGCCTTACATATTGCTGTTTTTGTTGGTCGTTTTCTGTCTTTCAAAAAAGAAAAAATACAGACCGATAAGCAGGACATGTGCAGAAAGCTGTACAGATGGCTTGCTTAAAATACACAGAGTTCAAAGACCGACAGAGAACAGTTTACAACACACAGTCCTCCAAATTTTTCTTTTTTTTGGTATTAAATTGGTTTTTCGTGACTAGAATCTCTTTTAACAAACACAGAAATTGTCTCTCAGACATGAAAAAGCAACAATGTCCTTCAAATAGAAGCCAGTCAAGCAGCATTTGTTTAGTTTCAATTTGCTGAATCCAGTACAACAAAATACTCCCATTCAACCTTAGTCATTTACCAACTCTGGTAAAGATAACCTTGAGTTCTCTCTGAAGTTCAGTCTTCTTTTCCAAAGATTGTTTTTAAAGCGCTTTTTCAGAAATATTGCAGTTAGTATATTTACTTCGGTGGCCAATGCACAATGAACTCATCTTTTGCAAAACATTTTAATATAATTTTGTAATCCGACTTTGTAAGGAATGGCATTTTATTTGACTGTAAGGTTGCTAACAAAGTGCATCTGTTCCCAAGTGCGGCAATCAAAGCCAACCAGTGTTTCAGGGACAAGTGCTCATATGGCTGGAATATATTTCAGTTTAAACTGTACCCGGCAAAAAGGGCAGATCAAGACATAAAAGTATATATTATAAAAGTAAAACATAGTCATAATATATGTTTTTTTATTATTATTATTTGAAAACCACAGTGTGTGCCAATACAAAAGCGGTATTGCCATGTCAGGGTTAGAGGCAGAGCCTAATATGGCTAGAGTTTCCCCTCATGAACATGTCTTATATTGTGATTTGATTTGTATTCTGTGTGCAACTGCTTCTTGTAATGCTTGTATGGCTCAATTACATAGACAACAAAATCCCTGATAGTAGATTCACTGATGCTAAAAAGTTTTTTTTGTTTTTTTTTTTACTTGCATAGCAAAAGCTATGTAAATTTGGCAAATTATCTTAGTGCTTGTGCCACATGTATAAAATATCAACAAAGGTCAGCCTTTAATTATACAAGAGGTTGTTTCGACACTCATCTGGTTGTTTCAGGATCATCCAGTGAACCATAAATAGTTTAAACAGCAGGACACAAAATACAATGGGACAATATTTACACGTCACAAATGCAAACGTAATGATGTTTGGAGAGCAGTTATCTGCCTTAGTGTCCAATGTTGGATTCTGTACCTAACAGGAATTCGATCTTTCAAGCAAGACTTTTTCTAAGTCAGATCGCCACAGGAAATAGTAACCTGACGTTCTTCCAAACTAGCGGCTGATGACTGTAATATGTGTTGGCTGCAAGATACTCATCATGTTAAAGATGACAAATGCAATCTTTTCCAATGCCTCTGTTTGTTGACTTTCAGTTCTCAAGTCTTCAGTACAAATCCTCACCAATTTTTCATAGTTGAAATAGTGGGTGGAATTCGCACAAACATTTAAACAACAACAAAAACTCTCTACAGAAACGTTTAAATAACATGAACAAATTAGCCCTTGAGGGTTCTCGGCTTTGGAGAGGTGAGGTCCTCGCTCAAATCCCAGTTGAGTGTGCTCTGTCAAAAAGCACTGTCAAATTTTTCTTCAAAGCGCAAGCAGGGTGGGAGAATTGAGGGAATCCGAGGACTGATCGCCACTACTACTGCTGCGCCGGTGGGCTTTGGAGCAGGACTCCGAAGAGGGTGAAGGGCTATCGGGCTCCAGCATACTGGGGTAAGTGAAGATGAGGCTGGGGTTGCTGGGTGTGGACACCGGGGTGGAAGCAGCGACCACAGGTGTGTTTAGACTGTCTCCATCCGAACAAAACATTCCGGCACCCAGGCAGATCGGCTTAATGACAGAATGCTGCACTTTTCCATCCTCCTCTTCGTCATCTTCCTCCAAAGGCTCCTGCTTCACCACCACTGGGTTGAGGATGTTCATTGGGCCCCGGGACCCAAGGTTGGGGCGCATGGTCAGAGGAAGGGGCGCGCACTGCTGGGAGTGAGATCTCTGGTGGAGTTCTTCAGGAGGCAGCTTGCATACTGGATTGTGGGCCACCAACATAAACTCCAACTTGTCCTTTTCCTTCTGCAGTGTTTCGATTTCTTTCTGCAGGTCAGCCTTCTCCTCCTCTAACTTCTCTGTCTCCTGCACAAAAAAAAAATAAAAAAAAAGTTTTCCATTAGTTTAATATCCTGCAATCATTTGGCAGGTGAAATGATGCAAGTAAAGCCAATAAATAAAATATACAAAATAAATATTCTGATACAGTAATATTTATAAACTAGATTTTAACATTTTCAGAGGAAAATAGGAGCCGTGCTTGCCCATGCAAAACTCACTGCCACAATGTTAGGTAGTTGTGGGTGGTTTCCAGGGCATTGCTGTGCTGTTGCTAGGGTGTTCATTGTTATTTTAGTGAGTTGCTATGTGGTTCCTAGGGTGTTCTGGGTAGTTGCTTGCTGGCTGAACTGTTTTTTAAATCTCCAACCCTATGTATGAAAAATAGTAATATTGATGCTTGCCTTACAGCAAACAGCACTAAAAATGCTTTAGTGAGCATTTCTCCAAGCATGTGTGATTTGTTTACATCTCATGGGTAATTAACTGAATGAGAAATTACAGGGTTGGCTTATTAGAGGGATGGAATACTTGATTCTCATTGGTCAATTGCATCATTCTGTGTTCAAACATTTTTCAATGACTGTTAAACTGTATAACTGACTTTTGCCCCATGTCTCTAGTACCACTCTGTGTTCTCTTTCTCCTCACATAATAAATAATTTCAACTCAAATCAACATTTCGTGTCCATTTATTTATATATTTATTATTTGGTAAGCTGTGTAATAAGCAGGATAATTCCTCACCAAACAAAGATTTGCATCTGTGCAGTAATAATTGCAAAAATAAACCCTGGCAGGGTGATCAATACCCTATGCAAAGAACATACATCTTACCTTACATATCTCATAATAAACTAGGCTTATCATATATACTTATATATATATGTATATATACCAATCAGCCACAACATTAAAACAACCTGCCTAATATTGTGTTGATCAACCTTGTGCCCCCAAAACAGCACCAAAACAGCAAAGAATAGGATTCTGAGATGATATTCTTCTCACCACAATTGTACAGAGTTACCGTAGACTTTGTCAGTTTGAAGCAGTCTGGCCATTCTCAGTTGACCTCTTTCATCAACAAGGTATTTCCATACAGAACTGCTGCTCACTGGATGTTTTTTGTTTTTGGCACCATTCTGTGTAAATTCTATAGACTGTTATGCGTGAAAATCCCAGGAGATCAGCAGTTACAGAAATACTCAAACCAGCCCATCTGGCACCAACAATCATGCCACACTCCAAATCACTGAGATCACATTTTTTCCCCATTCTGAAGGTTGATGTGAACATTAACTGAAGCTCCTGACCCGTATCTGCATGATTTTATGCACTGCACTGCTGCCACACGATTGGCTGATTAGATAATTGCATGGATGATTGTTGGTGCCAGACTGGCTGGTTTGAATATTTCTGTAACTGCTGATCTCCTGGGATTTTCAAGCATAATAGTCTCTAGAATCTACTGTTATGCATGCGGGTTGGTGCTGTTTTGGCGGCACTAGGGGGACCTACACAATATTAGGCAGTTAGTTTTAATGTTGTGGCCGATCGGTGTGTGTGTGTGTGTGTTCTGTGTGTATGTATAAATATATATATATATATATATATATATATATATAACTGTATCTATCTATCTATCTATCTATATATATATATATATATATATATATATATATACACATATATATGAGTATAGTCTGTCTTCTGTAAGAAATTTGTAGAAATTCTTGTAGCAAATAATCATGAAATAATCATGAATCCTGAATAATCTAGAAGACACACCTGATGGTGCACCTAAAAGTTTCATCCACTCCCAAAACTTGTCCTGATTTCAACTCTCAGAGCAGTTTAGAACCATAAATGGCACACCCAGCCAACAACCCAAGCAATTATTTCTCAATCTAACTCGAGCTGTTGACATTCCTCTGTTAATAGGGGTGCATGACGCAACACTGTGAGACAACTTAAACAAAAGCCTTTTTTAACAACTGCTGTTGCTTGCGATGGTATAATGTATCACTGAAAGTCAAAGCCCCCAGAGGGTTAAAACACTGAAACAGCAATGTGACTAGATAACCAAAGATAAGCCGGTGACTGTTTGATTTCTTTGACTGATTAATATGTCTATTAGGAAAAAGGAAACTCAAAAAATCTAAACAAACACTGCAATTACAAAGAAAGAAACAAAAATAAAAAGTACGTTGGAAGAAAGGGACTAAGTATTGTTGCACTAGATACAGTTCCTTATTTGGTGAGGAATGAAGCAGCTGGGGGAAGGGAATAGGGAAGACAGCAGCATTTCGGGTTTGATGGTTAGCTGCGGTTTCCTCAGTGAACATTATCAGACGTTTGCTTTCCTCCAACCCCCTGTAGCACATTCCTACCTCATGTTTCAGGTCTGACAGCCTGAGAGATGCCATTATAGAGTTAAGTAGCTCTATTACAGACTGCATTGTCTGTGACTCGGGCATTCATCCGCGTCTGCCAGACAACACTGTTTTTTTTTCTGGCTGTAAAAACTAAGCTTTTTAGGGTCCAGCTCTTAACCACTGGGAATTGCATGACAATGAATCCTGCAATAATTGTGGACTTTTCAGCCCAATTCCAAAACATAGTAAGCTGCCTATGTAGGGCAACATAGGTGCACTATAAAATGTAGGAAACAGGATTATGCTGCATTCTAAAATACCTTTGTTTTGCCAAAAAATATACATCCAAATTTGTGGAGCGAAATGTTAGTTATAAATATAATGCATTCAATAATAAAAATAAATGACTTGAATAATAAAATGTATCGATTAAATGTTTAGTTAAATCAAAAGCATTTTACCCAATATTTGTGTGTTTGCTTTGTATTTTCCATGATTGTTGGACTATCAAATTGTTAGCTTAGCAACATGCTAACATCAAACCCTTTTGAAATCTATTGTGACTCAAGTTTCCAGTGTGCTTCACTTAAAGAGTGCTACTTGTATGGCACAAATAGTTTGTTGCCTATGAAGAATGTTCCAAATCGGATGCTTTTGAGGTTCCATTTTATTTAGGATTCTGCCTTTGAAGGCAGTAGACAATAAGGCATCTCACTAGGTTTTGGAACACAGCCTTCATGTTGTGGATTTGGTAGTTTACAGAGATGCTCGGAGAAGAAAACTCACCCCTTGCAGCATCTCGGTCAGTTCTCTCCTACGATTCCGGCATTTTGCTGCCGCAAGTTTGTTTCTTTCTCGCCTTACTCTCCGTTTCTCTTCTTCTTCTGGGGTGAGCTGCAGACAAAATGAGCACAAAGTGAGCTTTTCCTGCTGTTTGTTAAAAAAAATTTTGCCACAAAGCAACATTGTTCAGTGCATAATGTTTTAATGATATGCTTGTTTGTTCTATTAAGTGGCCCTAAAATGAATCTGAACACTTGCTTTATCATTTAAAATGTAAATTTTTGTTTGAAAATGTATTTGTGCTATCTTTCTTTAAAATACATTTATATCTATGACATTCATACATTTTTAACTGCGGATTAAGTGTCCAAATACTTTTTGAGGTCACTGTATTGGTTAAAACTGGTTTTGTTGGTTTGATGTCATTTTCATGCCCCATAGGTGAATTGCACAATACTAACCTGCTCATCTCTCTTGCGTCGTCCACGGGCGTCGCCGATGGACCGGATGACCCCTGGCCGTGAGAGGCCTGTGTGGCCGAGGAGGCCTGGGCCACTTGACACAGACAAGTGGTACGGGTGAGGCCGCGAATATGGGTTAGACATGGAGGTGATTACTGTGGGCTGAACCATCCACTGCAAGTCCTGACTGGTCGTTATGGCATTAATGGTTGGAATAAAGGCACTGCTAGAGCCAGGCATGTCTACTCTGTACTTCTACGAGAAAAAAGAAAGGTGCGGGGGATAAAAGGATGAACACAGAGACAGAGGAAAAGATGTGATAAAAACAGTCTTTATTACAGAATAGTGATCACAACTGCATATGAGGTTGCCTAGAGCAGTGGTTCCCAAGTGGTTTTGTGTAAAGACACTTATTTTGCATCGGACATCAAGCTGTGACTTAAAAATAGTACCAAAATGGTTTATCGAACAAAAAAGTAAACAAAACTGTCCTTGTGTATTTGTATTTGAATTCATTATTATTATTATTATTATTATTATATATTAATATTGCCATAAAACTTTTTGAATTAACTGAACTGGCTTTTTGTTATAGTTTGAGCTTGGTTTCTAAATATTTTTTTACATTTCAATTTCTGTTGGAAGCCAATATTTCACTGTACAAAAATAAAGAAATGTTTTCAGTACAAACTGTGTTTATCCTAATTACAAGTGAATCTTTGTAGTCTGGGTCACATTTTCTTTGCACAAAGTTTTAGGTTTTAAATGATCATATTGGTATCGGCCTAATTTGTCTTGCTTCTATTAAATGACACACACATTTGCACAGACAGTTTGATTGTACACAGCCTTAGACGTTAACAACAAAAGACAAAGGAAGCATTTTCTCCTCCGTTTTAAAATGTGATAAACCTAATTATTTTGTGTTCCTAACAACGCACAATTATATGGTTAGTGGCATTTCATTTGCATGTCGAATTATTTTTCGTCAGTCTTTAGGAACATACTTGCAACCCATTTTTAGATTGTGACCCATCAGATAAAACACACAGGCCAAAATATTAATTAGTACCTGACCTATACACATATTTAGACATTTAGGAACATGTTGTAAAGAGACATTTAGGACATAAGAAATTATTTATTGGAAAACTTTACTTTTACCACACATTCAACAGAATAATTTATTTTTGGTCTTTGTTACTTCAGTACCATAGCCACCCACATTTTAGCCGTTTACCAATCTCGATCATTGCACACTAATGAATCATTCCATGTGCTACCTCGCACTGTGCCGTCTTGACTGCTTGACCCCCAAAGCGACAGGGTGACACACAGTGAATCATGGGAAAGCCCACAACCCTCCCTGACAGAAGCCTTCCAGGGTAAGATAATAGCCGCTGTGATGCAATGGGCAACAGAGTCACATCTGTGTGGGAATTCAACAGACTTTTGTTATCGGTCTATGTCTTATCAAAAGTGCATATCACTAATAAAAATTATATTTAGTTGCTTATTACATGACCCATATAAACTGGAATGCACAATCGCCTTTTTAAAATAAGATTTAATATATAAATATTGTCACAGTTTTGGTTGAATTAGGAAATAACATGCATTTATGAAGTGTAGGCTACTCAAAATGCTCCCATTGGTATAACACAAAAACTGCTTAAACCATCTTAAACTTAATCCTAAATTACATTTTTTATGCTGTGTGAATTTATTTTCACCAAGCCATTCTAGACTATGATTTGTATCAGAGTCCAAACATTTTTTTTTTTAAATGAGCTGGGTAACTTTTCCAACTTAACTGTGTTGCATAGTTTAGCATTTACCTGCTGAACAAAATTAGCCTACATTACAAATAATAACTTTTAACATTACCAACTCTGCTTCTAATTATTATCATTAATTAACAATAATTACGAGTTAGTGATCACTAGTGAAAGTACATTTCAATTAATGCACATTCAAGTATATCATCAAACCTTGTTCATATACATATTTGAAAACACATTACCTGTTCATGATTATATGTTTGTTAATGACTTAATAACAAAATATCATCCACTGTTAAACATCGTAGCATAGGCTACTTTACAGACAGAGTGATGTAAATGTTGAATCACATTATGACTGGTCCGATTATTCTAGTCAGCCGGGAATCTTAACTGAGATCCCGTGCCAACACATTCCATCCATCAAATTCCAGTCCATTCATGCATTCCTGGTGGGATTTTAACGGGAAACTGACTTAATGTGACAGACAGTGTTTCCCGCAAATTATTTGGAGGCAAAATAATTTTTGGGAAAGGGTGTTGTTGAAAACAATCATTACAGGTGTTAAAACAATTATTATTTTATGAAAGTAAAAGTCGAAGGTTAAAGTTTTTGTTTTATTTTTCAGCCAAGTTTACTGTGTGTCTCTAATACGACAGCGAATAGTTTCCACAGCTCAATATTGCGAAAGACTCCACAAACTTCCAGGAACTGTCGCGCTTGCTTCTCATTAAATCCATCTCACAAGAAACCGGGAAGATCAACATTCAAACACTAAACCTTCGTATGAAAAACTGCTATGTTGCGAAAGTAGGGTTGCTCTTCTCCTGAAATATGCTTGGATTCCCTCCACTTTACTTTCCTCTGAAGGAGTCAAAACAGTGCATGCTGGAATCAAGAGGGGGTAGTTTATTCCATGGGTTTAGTAAAACAGCAACTCTACAAGAAGATGATGCTCTGGAATTTCTGACAGGACTGTTAAACCACCTCATGAGATTAAAATACCAGAGTCTGGGGAACAAGTTGCTAAATTGACTCTGTGCACAAGCCTCCATTTATTCACACTGAGATCCAGACCAGAAAAAAAAAAAAGCTCCACAAAAATGCCTAAAACACTCAGTGAAGAAGAGCTTTTTGTATTACTTTTTGTCTTTAAACGTTATATCCGTTCATAAATCCTTTAACACCTTTAAAGAGTAATTAATAACCCGTGAAAGTGTGTTGATCATTTTTTTATTCATTATGCTTTTTGAAGTTATAACCATGAACAGATCACTAATTAACTATGGGGTAAGGTTACAATTATTCACAAGAATATACAATTAGTAATAAGATACCTTATAAGGCATAATGAATGCATTAAGAATATATGTATGATATATAGGCTACAGAGTGTATGCATTACACAGTAAATCCATTAAAGTGTTAAAGTTTTAAAAAGTATTTTAAGACGTATAGACCTACGTTTCTTTCAACATGGGCTGTTTCTGAAAGTCTGCAAGCTTTTGTTTTCCATGCAAAAATATGTATGTATCACATAATAGCCATTGGCTCATTTAAGGTCATTTTAAAAGCATTCATTGAAGTACATTCATTTTATTAGTAAATTACAGTGAATAATGAGGAGACCCCAAGGCTCAACACTTGGTCCACTGCCAAAGCCAGTTCATTGCCAGCTCTTGTCTGTCCATAAACTGCATACGGTTGTGGTAAGTGTTCTCATTTTTGGGTTAAAAAATAAAACAAAACAACTCTTTGGTCCATCTGTTTTACCTTTGACACATATTTACACGGTTCTCCTCTATTTAACCTTGCAATTCATCTATGACTAAAATATGTTTTCAGATAAACAAAGGCTAACTGCACATGTTCTGAAGGTTAATACAGTGCAATATGTGAATGGCCCGGAAGTGTGGCATCCTGTGGCCACTATGTGCGCACTCTCCGTGGGTTTATTTCGCATTACGCACACCACCCACGCCACTGCAATAGACCTATCTGTCGAGAAACTCTTTTGAGTAATATAAATATAGAAGGAGGGAGATTAAAAAATAAAAAAATTTAAAAAAACAATAATAATAATTTTTTTTTAAAAAAAACAAGTTTTGCGTCTGTGCCCATATTGCCTAATAAGCCAAACGTTCAATATATTCAAGCGCAACACTTTAGTTGTTTCTTCTATCGGAGAACAGGTCAGGCATCCAGAGCCTGTATGTACCTCGTTCAATTTACAAGAAGACAGATAAAACGACATCTAATAACCATGCCAGAAAGTTTGGTCACATATTCAACAGTGTTCAGTTTTTACTGTGCATTTACATTTTGAGTAGCACTTATTCTTGTTGTAATTGCGCATTGCAATTGTTAATGTAATTAATTACGCTATGGTAACACAGTAGGTTACCAGTCTAGGCTCCTGTAATGTAAAGTGGAAAGATGGTAAGCTATGGACAAATGCACTGTTGTCTGAAACAGTATTACCTGGTCGTTCAGAGTTAATAATGCTAACGGTAACATGAGGAGTGTAAACATGTAAAGTGTGATCGGGATTTGCGCGCACAGGGACATCAGTACCTGGTAGTTGGAGACAGGGATGGGGCTGGTGTCCGGGTGCGCCGGTGAGCTGCTGCTGCCGCGGGAGGATGTGTCGTATGTCCCGACGTAATCCTGGTACATGATCCAGGGAAGAGGAGGAAATTTCAGAGGGCTGATAATGAATTCCCACACGACCAGTGTCTTCAGTTGCACAAAAAAGCACTTCCAAGCAAAGCGGTTTCCCTTATGCCTAATCTAAAAGTAATATCCCAAATATTATTATTTATTTAATGGCCAGTATGTTCAATCCAGGTATATTCTACAACCAGAGGTGCCAATGTTCTCAAACGTCTCTTTAGTAGTCCAATACACAGATGTTCCCGTTGTAAAACTAACGCTTAGCTAATAATCATAGCTACTGAGATGTTCTACAAAGAACCAGATGAAAATGAAAGAAAAAGAAAATCAGTGAAGCACCTACTTTTCTTCAGGGGACTCAGTGCTCTCGCAGGTTTAGTCCTGTCCCTATAGCAGTGACTCACGTCTATGATGAATGTACCTCTCTGGACTTTGCTGAACTGATTTTGGCGACTAAGTGAACTTCAATGCCACTTCTCCAGGTCACGTCGTTATATGACTCACTTCAATGGCACCACTCCACTTCGCAGCTCCGCTTATCAACGCCAACCTGCGTGTGCGCGTCACAGCCTTGATACATTGCACAACACAATAGGGGCGTTGAATAAGTACCTTTAGATAATTATCCAAGACGTGGACATCCAGAGAAGCGTACAGGCAAGAATCGGACTAAATAGTGTATTGTAATCATGCTCATAAAAGGAAAAAATGATCGCTAGATGTTTCAATTGGTTTTAAACGTGTTGTTTTTTTCACGCCCACCCCAATCTCTTAGTTGGTTTCGACCATTGACGCATGTTTCCAAAAATGGGCAGTTGCGTCAGAGTACAAGCGCATGGGTTTCCTTGGTAAAGGCAAGGTAAAGACGCGTCAGGGATTTTCTCCCCTCTTTTCACTGGGTGGTGTGTGTATACATGCTGTCGGGTCATGAGTGAACGAAACACGGCGAAAGTGTGGTGGTGGTCGTGGGTTTAATAGCAAACGGTCACAGAGCGGCTATTAGCGGATGTGGCTGTTACTGTTCTTTTGGATTTGCATAGCCTTGTGCAATCTCTCTTACATTTCGGATATTGACATAATAGAGTTTGATTTTAAAACAACAATATTTTTTTATTGACTGAACAAATGTTGTTTTTTTTTTCTTTTTTTTTCTTTTTTTTTTCTTTGTACAATTCGTAAATTCACCAGAACTTGTGTTAACCCACATTGCATATAGCACATTTTGACTCCATACTGAATTCAGCTCATCATTATGGCTAAGAGAACAGATAGATGTCGCCGGTGGTACAGTAAAGTTTATTGGGGGAGGGGAAACCGGAGTTATTTTCAAGCCATTTTGTGTTGAAATATTTTTTTAAATAAACGATGGATTGATGGTGTTATGATGGACCTATGCAACCTAAAATAGAATTTTACCACAACATAGGCCTACCAGATAATATCAGATAATAATAATAATTATAATTTTTTACTCTAGACCCTAATCACAATTAAAAAAAAAGAGCAGCTTTATTGCCATGTGCACAAAAGCAATGGAATTGATATGCATGTCTCATTGGGTAAATTAATGAATGAATAAATATATACCGCTCTATTTGCACAGAACACACACACACACACACACACACATATATATATATATAGCTATCATGTGCGTGTGTGCATTGTTCTATATACTTGTCTGCCATCTGATCTTATATTTTAGCTGAGCATTATGGAAAGGAACAAGAACAGGACTGACGCGCGTTCCCGGTAATCGTGCACGTCACTCGTTGTCTGGCACAGTTCTGATCTCTTCTTAAGCAGAGAAACAGAATTATAGCCGACATTTTCAATCTCATGAAATCAATCACCGCCGTAAATAGCTCATGAGGATGAAGACGACGCGGCTGGAAATCGAATTGTGCGTAAAAGCGCATGTGCGTTACATATGATGTATAATCACTATACCCTTACAAAAATCCATCCATCCATCCATGCACTGACAAAAAGTGGTAACCTGAAATGATTACTTCAAGGATCTATTCATACTTAATCTAACCCATTAAAATTAGTCTAATCTAATTTGTCAGGTAGCCCAAATTAACTCAGATGAAATATTTTGAATTGAAAAAATAAATCTATCTATCTATCTATCTATCTATCTATCTATCTATCTATCATCTGTCTGTCTCCATCCATCCATCCATCGTCTGTCTGTCTGTCTATCATTTATATACAATGGTATGTAAATGGTAATACAAGGTACTTCAAAGGATACCATTTTTTAATTTCTTAAAAACATGGTATGGTTAAAAAAATAAAATAAAATAAAATAAATAAATAAAAAAGCACATTTTCAGTTACCTTAATGGGTTATTTCTTCAAATTATCTTTAAAAAACTACTTTTGTTGGTGTAACCCAATGAAGTCAGGATGATTTAGACATACAGTATTCAATAATATTTCTGACTTGAATAAAACCAATTCATTTAGATGCCACGGCATGAAGCACATGGACCAAATACCAGGTCTAAAAAAAACAAGGTAATACCATAGTACTAAATTGTTATTTTTGTTAGATCATATGTCTCATACACCAGGACTCCTTAATTCTGAAGCTAATGGATGACCCACTGATTTATCCTTTTCAGCTATGCTCCTTAACTCCACCTACGACAATCAGAGGACAATATTCTGATAAATGGATTAGCTCCTTAACCCAGATTTTATATGAAACATTTATACACATTAATCCGATAACCTCTCCAACCCCTAGATGCACGTGCTGATTGGTAACCTGAGGTAAATACAATAAGGGCACATGGTACGGTAAAAGATATTAGTACTTTTGCTTTATCACAGATACAATGACCTAAAACAAATTTGGACACTTAAGCCACACTTATAATGCATCACATATAAAATATAAAACCACCAAAATATACTGTAAAACCATGCAAGTGACATTTATTTTAAATGATGATTTAGCACAAGCACACTTTTCAACCAAAACATTTTACAAAATGGGTTTAAATGATAAAATTATGTTTTTTGAACATTAGTAGAGCATGTCCATAGTTCATCTAATGAATTACACCTCTGGTAACTAAAAATAACATTGGGAACAGTTTGTTAAAACTAGTTGCAAAAATTGCTCGGATAAATTTATGTTCTGAAACAAGGTCTAACATCATTTGTTTGCTGATACCACTTGGTTTTACTGTATATGATCTAATACAATGAAATTCATACTAGTGTAATTGTTGCTTAAACATCCACATACAGTACTTTGTGGGGCCACTTTCTAAATTGTAATTTTATTTTGTATCACTTGTACATTCTATAAGCAAGCTAAATGGAGGAGGAGTCAGTGTTTGTTGTTATTTTGTTCTGTAAGGTCCACTCTCCATCACTGTGGAAAAATGGTGGGCGAGCCATCTCCAGTTTGTAGTGTCAACAAACTCTATGTCCACCCTCACATTTTCCTTTACAGACATTTAATGGCATGAAATGGCATTGTATTCTTTAAATTCCAAATAGATTGATCAATACAATAAACAAGGCACAATAGAGATGCTATGTTCACCATGCTTGTCTTTCAACACAAAGAGATTACTTGTTGAAGCAGAGATCCCTGCTGCATTATGTGTGGATTTGGTAGCACTGGATGGCTAATTATGGTCATGACTGTCCTGTCTGGGAGTTTCGGGTAGAGGCCGGTGAGCAAATGTTGCGTAGTACAAACACCTGATCTAGATTAGCGATCCAATGATCTTTTAAAATGTTATTTGCAGGTTTCCGTGGTAACTAATATGGAGCAGTCTGAAACAGAACAGAGCCACAATTTGAACATTCCAGGCCTGGAGGGAATATGAAACTCAAAGGATAGAAAATGAATTCATGCTGGAACATTTCCACTGATTAAGCCAATCGCATTACAGAAAAGTAGGAAACGTGGCCCTGGTTTGTCTATTGTACATAATCTCCCTGGTGTGTGATAGACTTCCTCCAGCAGTAAATGCAACAGAAAAGACAAGAGTAACTTTCCAAGCAAATGAAAAAACTAACTTTATGACAACCCTTTGGTCATTTCATGCTTCCGTTACTAAAAACAAATGACTCCCACATACAGTACCATAATACAATGATCAAACGGTTAGGGATCCCATGACCTATACGTCTATTTTATTGAGGCGAAATGTGCAAACCGACTTTTAGACTTCAGCATCACTTTAATGACATCACTTTTGTGGCAGTTTAATCTCAAGGATACACACAGTACTTTTATGATCAAAGCAAACCAAGCTGCAACATTCTGTCAAAAAAGTAAGCAACCCCACGCAATTACCCAAAAAAGAAAATTCTGTCATCATTTACACACCTTCATGATGCTCCAAATCCATTTAAATTTCTATTCTCCGTGGAACACAAAGGGAGATTTTAGGACTTGGCAGTCTAGCCTCAGTCACCATTCATTGCATCTTGAGTAAATTATCATATCATTTTTATTTCTGGGTGAACTATGCCTTTAAAAGTGACTGAACAGATCATCTACATATGACATATAGCCAGTTATGACAGAGCCCTGAATATTTGTGCAAGAAGTGTCTATCATCATTTTACAGAAATCCTTTAGAAGGTAAATGTGGAAAGTATTATCTTCATAAATAACAAGGACAGCTGAATGCAATGAATGTCATATAAAAGTCTTTAAAGACAGACAACCACACATTTATTTACTTGTAAATGTGTTTGTGAATGGAGAAATCCTAGAATATCATCTTCAACTTGTCTCGACTGATTTGTCATGGACGATAACATTTCAGTATTTACTCCTAAAATTCCCAGCACCTTATGCAAGGTAAGCATGCACGCACTCATTCCGCCTACTGAACAACACTCTACCTTCATAATATTGCAACTAGATTGAATCTCATGAAAGAAACAAAAAATGCCTGACTGATTCCAATCTCCCTCCTAAATGTCTATCCAGAGGTTTTATTGTTGATTTATTTATCTAATTCTCATTAGATTCTCGTAACTGTAAAGTATTTATTTATTTATTTTTTACTTAAATCAGCATAAAGGTAGTAAAACAAATACTAAAATGATATAGGTTGTAACTACTGTTTAAATAATATGTATTTGTTTGCATTATAGTAATGAGAATTGGGGGAGATGTGTGCTTAACTGTCATGAAAATAATAATTATAAAAAAAAAAATACTGGTCTTCCAAATAGCAAAACATTTCTTTATTTAGATTTTGGGGTTAAATATGACTCAGATATGCTCTTAAAAGGTTTCATGAGATTCACATACTGACTGTTTATGCTGTCCGGTAGTCTCAATAAACTGTTTGCTGGAAATACACTGCATTTACCCATACACAAAAACACATACCGCGGCTTTGACAATGGTTTTGAGAGAGTTATTACTACAAGAATCGGTTCCTGCTACAATGGAAGGAAATGCGTCACAGATGCAAGGCTGACTCAAAACAAAGAGCGACGGAACAGAGCGACGGCCACTTAAAAACAAAGAGGGGGGAAATGCAGGAGTGTATAGTGGAAGAACTGAATGAATGGAGGAGAAATAAGAGAGGTGGGGGGACTTGAAAGAAGGACAGAAAGACTGAACATGGGCCTTTACTGCAAAAGGGTCTTCCCGTAAACTTGGGCTGTTTGGCCGAGGCAAATGTGACCCATGACAGTGAGCTTTCGTTCCGAGAGGGCAGTAGAGGAAAGATGCAGGGGCACAGAGAGTTTTAACAGTTTTTCCACCCTGTTTCTTGAATTGAAAAGTTATTTTTTAGGGCTTTTCATCACAGGCGCTGAACTCAATGAGGAAGATTGTTTCGGAACACCATAGGGTCGCTTATTTAGACTTACAAGAAGTAAGAATGTGGATGTAAGTCAGGAACAAGCCTCTTTGAATCTTGATGGATTTTCTTAGCGCACAAGTAGCAGTGTTTCGCTGTCTGATCTGATAAGGTTCCTGCAAGCTTGTTTGCATCCCGTCTCTGTGGTCGAGTGTCACAAACACAGAATGTCATGTTGTGAAAGTCCAGGTGCAAGTTACCACATCAAGCCTCCCTGATGGGAATGGGAGTGACGAGTTTGTGTGAGTGACAGAGTTAAAGTTAACATAAAATCAAAATGGACCCTGATTACTTTCTTAAAATATGTTTCTGGTCTTATTGTAAACAAGTCATTAGTGCACATAATTCCAAAGAAGAAAATGTTTTTGTAATATTTCAGCAAGTTGCTATGTAACTTGCTATGCCTTCCTTTTCAGTTGACATCAGCGGGTTCTCGGTTGTGTATTGGTTATTATGAACAGTTAGTTCCGGTCCTCTAATCTGATCAGACGAGCTGCGTTGCTAGTTGCTCCCTACATTTTACTACTAGTTTCACTTAGAACATGTACACAGTACATCACATTACAGAAGTCAAATGGCTTGCAAATGCTTGTTTCATTTGTAGACGTTGACATTTAGAAAATTAGAAAATGAAATGACACTTCTAAATCCCTTTTGTGATAACAATTTTAGTTCTTTCTCTTTAATTTCAACTCTGATTTCGGAGTGAGTCTCCATTGTCAAAAAAAAAAAAAAAAAAAAAAAAAATTAACTCACTTCTGGATAGTACTTTAAGAAAGAACACAAGTTTACGTATAGCAAAATGCTTGGGAGGATATTATAAATAATTTCTTGCATCACCTCTTCATGATGTACTGTAATATTCTGCTGTCAATCTGAAATAGAAGGAAGCATGCTGAAGGCAATCTCTACACGAATGACCTGTTAGTACAGGAGTTTAACTTCACTTGCCTCCACCTGCCTTTGTATAACACCCAATATTAAGCCAAAAGGAACTGGAGAGGTGAGACAGACACAGCATGTGATACTGTTTCCATTATACAGAAAATAAAGCAGAGGATATATTGAGTGTTATATGGACTCTGTCCATTGTCATTTGGCAGGAAGATTAATCTGCCTGTCACATACAGCCAGGGTCCAAAATGTAGGCCAAGAGTGAGTTAAAATTGGGTTTGATGAGTAAATAAAACGGAGTAACTTTATTAAGAACTGTTACATTACATAGTTTAACTTAAAAGATACAATAATCTGACCCTCGCTGATGTAAGTGAAGTATGCAATTCAAATCATAGACATAAATAACATCTACTAAATGTAGCCGGTGAGTTGAAAATAATCAACACAGGATACAAAACTATTTTTGGGGGGTTTATTCTGACAGCTGTTTAAAAAAATAAAAAAATAAAATAAAAATGAAATAAGGTACAATGAAATACGGTAGAGGCTAATGTTAAATGAAAATACAAACAGGGCATTAGCCTACCTATATGCTTCAGCATTCATCACCTTAATCCATGCTTATATAATTCACAGTATTTTATGCATTTAACACATGCTTAAACCACTCAAAGCATTTTATGCATTTTTAACCAGGCTTTAAGGACATGTATAACAGTTTAAAACAATAAAATTCACATTACACAAGTTCACTTAATTGGAAAAAACTCTGGGCAATAAATCATTAAATGAGATATGATTCATTCTAAATGTATATACCCAGTCCTCGCATGTGCACAAAACGTAGTCAAACTCTACTCATGCAATCCATATGTATCCTTCAAAAATGATCCATAACAAACTCTCAGTTTTAACATATGACTCTCCTGAACACATATTTAATGTAATTTATCAGCATTTTGTGTGAAATTTTATATTTACCCAAATAATTCTCAAACCATGAACAAAACTGGGAGCTCTCTTGCACAATACATGTTCTCATGTCTCTTAACCAGCACACATGCGCAACACAGTGCCAGGTTGCAAAACTCCGGTTCTGAAAGGGGCCACGTCCAGTTTATGTCTAGAGTTAAATGTGCAATATGTAAAATTTTTCATGTAATATTTGCCTTTTTTTTTTGCCAATGTGTGAACGGCTTGTAACGCAACTTAAAAAATTAGCCCTTCCCGGACTTACTAATTTGCCTATTAAAGCCGGTACACCGATTTTCATGCGAAGGGAGCGGGCCGCTTTTGCTGGGAAAATCCAAAGGATGTGACGTTTATGGGCGCTCCCGAGAGCCTTGACTTGGTGCTTCTCTTCTGCTATTTAACAGCGTCAACAAACTGCAACACTAGGTAACGTTATCTTAGAGATGGAATCCAGCAAACGTCCGGCTCCCAGCACAACACCGACTCCTACACAAACTCCAAGTAAGCCCAAAAAAAAAAAAAAAAACCTTCACTGAATCCCATCTGGCTAAGCGGGAACGTGATCGTGGTCGAGCAAAAACTAATGTGAACATCGGCAGGACATTTGATTCCTGGAGGGAACTTTGTTTGGTTTTGGGGATCAAAACCGACTCTGAATTGGCATTCTTCTTATTGGACAGGTAAGCTTACATGTGAAATATAGTGCCATAAGGATTGATCTGTGTAATTTTAGCTAACTTGATCTTGCCTGCTAACGCTGACGAATTGCAAGCTACCTTGCTTTGTAACTTTCAAATAATTTAAACGATCTTCTCTTTATACTAAAAGTCAGGTATGCTGATTCACAGTAACTGACCTAATGTTCATCTGTCATTATTCAGCAAGGTAAACAACAATAACACATGAAATGAATGCTAGACAATGTTCAAGATAATGCAAAAAGACCCATTCATTAGTGTAACTTAACTTGGTTATACAGAAAATATATATAATCTATTATTATAAAACAATAGGACATCGATATATCAAAATGACAGTTGTGATGGAATAACATCAATACTGAATTGTGTCAACATATTTATAATGTACAGTCTATTTTATAAACAGCTACTGTCATCATCCACCAAATTTAGCTAACAGCTATTGATAAAGCTAGCTGGCTAGCTAGCTAACGCTGACATAGGCTATCGTATAAATGCAGTCAATGTATAATGCAAAGAAAAGTGATTACTTCAAACTACAGTCTCGCATAGCCAGACCTATATCCACACTTTGTTTTAGCCCTGTTCCAGCACTGGAGAGTGAAATGTAATATACAGTTTCAAAGTTTGTAGTAAAACAATCATAACTGTGTAATTTTAATTATGCTACCTCATCTGTAATCATGATGCCGGTGAATCACTTTCAGTCTCGCTTCCCTATACAGTGTGCGCGATCACAAGCAACAGGCTGCAGTTCACTTAATGGCCACAGGTGTCATTAATAACAAGGGTTTCTGAATCTTACATACTGCACCTTTAAATATCATGACATTTTTTCACTTAAGAAAAAAGAAAACAAGCCATTATGTTTTTCCAGAACTCAATGTGGCGACACATACACTCTTAGAAATAAAGGTTCTTTACCAGCATGCATGGTTCCATGAGGAATCTTTAACATCCATGAAACTTTCCATTGCTCAAAATGTTCTTTGTAGTGGAAGAAGGTTCTTCAGACTAGAAAAATGTTCTTCAAGATGGTTCTTTTAAGAACCTTTAACTGAAAGGTTCTTCTATGGCATCGCCACAAAACACCCTTTTGCAACCTTTATTTTTAGGAGTGATGTAGAATATTCCTCTCATTTAACCACCAAAATTAAGATTTGAGGAACAAAATCACTGTCATCAATGTGTTTTTGTGACAGGTGCAGTTTCACTGAGAGATGGAGAAAAGCTTGCATATGATGCAATGACCTGCATTGTTTGTCACAAAAAATGCTAGGAAAAAACAACTAAATAATCCAATTATCATAGGGACAGAAATATATTTTAAATAAAAATAATGCAATGGCTGGTGAGAAATTTTATGGCTAATTTTCCCAGCTCCCTCTCAATTGGCAGGTGTGAAAAAAAGTTATTTTTGGACACTGCACACAACTATACACATCTTTAATTTGGAAGGGAATAACTGAGTGGAGGGACAGAGTCCTTCTCTGGGGTTTACTCCTTTGGAAAATCCATTCTGTCTGGTTAAATGAAAGCTTAATGTGAGTGTGGAAAAGTGGAAAATTTAATTAAGCTGCTAAGGGGGGTTTAAGGCACTCGGCACGAGCATTTCACTGCCTTCTCCCCCCGTTTTTGCGTACACTCTCCCCACTACGACCACTGTCTGCCTAGCGTCATGTTTGCAGCTGTGTTGTAGTCACATAGTATGCAATAATGAAGCATTTAACTTTTGAATCAAACTAATTAACAGCATTTGTTTTTTGTACCACATACAAGTTCAGGGTCTTGAGTGCTGCAGATATTTGTAACTAGCAATCTGCCACGAGAGGCTGAGTGTTACAGTGATTTTACCACAGCTAAGGGGTGTTGTTTATCGCAACGGTAAAAGCAATGTGATAATAGATTGATCATAATAAAATTAATTACAATAAACAATTTTTCTGCCAAGTAATAAAGTACATAAGCCTAATTGTAGGCTGATTTAGATTGCCTAGCAACATAGTAACTTATTATAATATTAGATCTGTTCCAAAATCTAGTGAGCTGCCTTGCTGCCTGCAACATTCTAACCCAAATGGAACCTCATAAGTGACTAAATTGCAACTCTCTACATAAGCACCACATTGAAAGCACTCCTCACGTCGAAGTATACAGGAGACCTGATTCAGTTGATTAAAACAGAGTTTGATGTTGGCATGTTACTAAGCTAACAATGTAATAAGCATAAATATACATACACACAAATGCTGGGTGTAATCAGTATGATTGAACTATCTTTTATTAATACTTTTCAGCTTCATATAAAATCAAAAGTATATTTAGAGTCAAAACCTTTCACTTCAACCTCCATCTTAGATGATCGTTATCACTGAGCTTGTTGCAATTGCCATCACTGCAAAATACACATTCTGGCCAAAATGAAGCAGGCTATTTTAGAAGCAGCATAAGGTTGCTACCTATCTTTTAGAACAGACTTTACATGGGGAATGTGCCTGTGATGCCTTTAAAAGCTGTCTACATAGGCAGCTCACTAGGTTTTGGAACAAAGCTATAGAATTCAACTGATATGCATTTACAGCAGTAGCGTGCATTCGACAAACTTGGTACCAGGTCTCGCCTTCTGATATTACTTTATTGTAATTTATTTATAGTTCTTTGTTCTTTTTAAAGAGGGAAAGAAAGTTTTGAATAACTTTTCTGTCCTCATTTTTATTGCCCTTTCGCTTAAGGTTTCGAAGGGGCTGACTGGTTCACATGTGTGGATATATTGGGAATATTGTTTAGAAGTAGTATATACACACATCTAGAAAAAATGCAGGTGCACAGCTACAAGTTAATGTACATAGCTTTTCTATATTGAAAATATTACAACAGCTCCAAACATGGCCCATCCAATCAGATTTTAGAGTAAGATTTACACATTTAATGAGTAAATTTACACAAGATTGACATCCATTTAAGGAATAACAAAGAACAAAATGCAAGATCTGGTATATTATATAAGGGATAATGGACATCGCAAAATAAGCCGTAAAAATAAACCACAAGACTTCTTCCAAGTAAATAAATAAATGGACATGAAATATTGAGACGATGTAGTGATATGAGAGACATGAAACTAGAACAGATATGTAGGAAAACATTTGCCTTGGACAACTGTCAATTATACAGTTTAGCAGTCATTACAAAGCCTTGAATGTCCAATCAGAATCAAGTATTCCTATAAGCTGTGTAAAAAGCAACAATTATAAACAAATGTATGAAACTGTGGAAATTCAAAGGTAGAGGTCTGTAGCGTTCACTCAGAACACAATTTCTGCCTTTATAATATGCAACGTGCACCTGTCTATGTGACTCTTACCTTGCATACATCACTCTGCTTGACAGCTCAATCAGCCAGACAGGCCATCAGAGTGAATCTCCCACCCTGACAGCAGTCAACACTCAATCCAGCCTGACAGTTGACCAGGTACCGCCAGCAGCCAGGCAGTATCGCATACAGAAAGCAGGGTAAGACCGGGAGAGGATGCAAGGAATGGCAGATAGGGATGACCTAAATTAAGAGACTCAGACACTTCAGGGTTTTGAAAAGTACTTAGGAATGTTCTGCACTTCTAATGCACTTGATTCTAACTGGATTTTCAAAATAAGATGCCTAAAATAATTGAACACCCAAAAGATTACCTTACTATAAGAAGTGACTGTATCCTCAGTGTCTTAGTGGCTATCAAATGCAGTTTCAGAAGTTCCATTCCAAATGGAGTGTCAGTCCTTTTAATTCCCAGTTAAATTGGGGAAAGTCAAGTTCTCTGTGCCAGAACTGAAGCACCTGAGGGGTGCGCTTCTCTAAATCCATGACAGGTTTAAACTGAATGCTTATGATTTGCGGCCCAGAGGAGGATGTGGAGAAAATCTCCATTCATCTTGTCATCCCCCATCATATCCCCCCAAAAATGTTAAATAAATAAATAAATAAAACAAGCCCTTACAACATGAGGGGGAGACAAAAGAAGAAACCAACCAGAGCCAGAAACAGACCACGTTTGATCCGCTTAGCATGGCTCTCTCCTGCCTTTTGATGCATGGCTAGGAGGAGAGTAATTAGCAATTAACAATATAGGCTTAACGAGAGGAAGTTATTATCAAGCAAGGGTGAAAACATATCGTGTGCGTTGACAAAGCTCGAAACAGCAAAAAAGGCAGTAATTCTCTAATTTCCATGACATCTTGGAAGCCATTTTTTTCCTGCAACAGATCAAACAGGCTCGAACAAAAGGCCTCAAATCCCCCCTCCCCACTTTTCCAAATTTGCTAAGCCTCTCCGCTCCACCATCCCAAACATGGCTCGCATCAACAACCCCAGCCGCGTACCCAAGTACTGCTACTGCTGAAATCCACAATCCTCAATCCCTGCCGCCCCCTCCTCTTCTGCACTAGAAGACGACAATGAATGGGGAAAAACTCTCTCTAATGTCACTTTGAATTTACAGACATCAGGATGCAATGTTTCCCTGAGTGACCAGAGCAAATTTGTCTCTTACTTTTTACACTCTCAAATGTTTGCTTTTTGGCAACTTTTGTTTTAAAGGTATAGCTCACTCAAAAATGAAAATTTTGTCATCATTTACTCACCCTCATGTCGATCCAAACCCCTATATGAAATACACAAGGAGAAAGTTTGAATAACGTTCTGGTTGCTGTTTTCCATTCAAATTACAATGAATGTGGACTGGAGCCTTTAAGCTTAACCCTAGCATGGACGTATGGGTCAATTTGACCCTTTTGAATTTTTAACACTGATTCACTTAACTTTAAATTTTAGGCCTGAAACTTCATGACATCCTCCACAGAGGTGATCTGAACGTCGCAAAGTAATCATTTTCTTTTTTTTATTTCATGTATTTATAAACAAAGCTACAAAAAAGGACTTACTATGAATAATAATTTAAAAAAAAGTTAATAAAAAAAAGTCTGATCACTGCTTCTGTAAGCCCCAAATAGCCACAAACTCTATATCAGCTCTTACCTTAGGTTGTTTTCTACAAAATGAGTCTATTGTTACTTGTCTCTCAGCTTGTCTGGGTAAATAATCCACTGTTTTATCTCAAATGTCCAGAAAAAAAGCAAACCTGAGGCTCTTAGCTTTCAAATGAGACTAAGATCACGTTTGTAGTTCATTCATAGGCCGAGATATTCCACAAAACATGGGGAAAGGCCGGGGCCACCCCAAAAAACTAGATGTCTATGGGTAGAGTCACAAAAGATGTTTGGATGCCCCCTGACTTTCAGATCTGTACAGGTGCATCTCAATAAATTAGAATGTCGTGGAAAAGTTCATTTATTTCAGTAATTCAACTCAAATTGTGAAACTCGTGTATTAAATAAATTCAGTGCACACAGACTGAAGTAGTTTAAGTCTTTGGTTCTTTTAATTGTGATGATTTTGGCTCACATTTAACTAAAACCCACCAATTCACTATCTCAAAAAATTAGAATATTTTGACATGCCAATCAGCTAATCAACCCAAAACACCTGAAAAGGTTTCCTGAGCCTTCAAAATGGTCTCTCAGTTTGGTTTACTAGGCTACAAAATCATGGGGAAGACTGCTTATCTGACAGTTGTCCAGAAGACAATCATTGACACCCTTCACAAGGAGGGTAAGCCACAAACATTCATTGCCAAAGAAGCTGGCTGTTCACAGAGTGCTGTATCCAAGCATGTTAACAGAAAGTTGAGTGGAAGGAAAAAGTGTGGAAGAAAAAGATGCACAACCAACTGAGAGAACCGCAGCCTTATGATTGTCCAGCAAAATCGATTCAAGAATTTGGGTGAACTTCACAAGGAATGGACTGAGGCTGGGGTCAAGGCATCAAGAGCCACCACACACAGACATGTCAAGGAACTGGGCTACAGTTGTCGTATTCCTCTTGTTAAGCCACTCCTGAACCACAGACAACGTCAGAGGCGTCTTACCTGGGCTAAGGAGAAGAAGAACTGGACTGTTGCCCAGTGTTCCAAAGTCCTCTTTTCAGATGAGAGCAAGTTTTGTATTTCATTTGGAAACCAAGGTCCTAGAGTCTGGAGGAAGGGTGGAGAAGCTCATAGCCCAAGTTGCTTGAAGTCCAGTGTTAAGTTTCCACAGTCTGTGATGATTATGGGGTGCAATGTCATCTGCTGGTGTTGGTCCATTGTGTTTTTTGAAAACCAAAGTCACTGCACCCGTTTACCAAGAAATTTTAGAGCACTTCATGCTTCCTTCTGCTGACCAGCTTTTTAAAGATGCTGATTTCATTTTCCAGCAGGATTTGGCACTTGCCCACACTGCCAAAAGCACCAAAAGTTGGTTAAATGACCATGGTGTTGGTGTGCTTGACTGGCCAGCAAACTCACCAGACCTGAACCCCATAGAGAATCTATGGGGTATTGTCAAGAGGAAAATGAGAAACAAGAGACCAAAAAAGGCAGATGAGCTGAAGGCCACTGTCAAAGAAACCTGGGCTTCCATACCACCTCAGCAGTGCCACAAACTGATCACATCCATGCCATGCCGAATTGAGGCAGTAATTAAAGCAAAAGGAGCTCCTACCAAGTATTGAGTACATATACAGTAAATGAACATACTTTCCGATGTATTCTAATTTTTTGAGATAGTGAATTGGTGGGTTTTTGTTAAATGTGAGCCAAAATCATCACAATTAAAAGAACCAAAGACTTAAACTACTTCAGTCTGTGTGCACTGAATTTATTTAATTCACGAGTTTCACAATTTGAGTTGAATTACTGAAATAAATGAACTTTTCCACGACATTCTAATTTATTGAGATGCACCTGTATGTTGTGATAGAGAAAAAAAAATTCTAGCGTTTGCTGCCACCTAGAGAAATTATTTAAGACCAAAAGTAGAGAGATAGTGCAAACAGAGCCTTTATTACAAGCTTTTGAAATTGAAGATAAAAAAGGGTGAATTTGACTTGATCTTTAAGACCATGCAAGGGTTAAAAAGGAAACAAAAAACCATAAACATATAAAAAACTTAATATGTTGGAACATTAAATTCCATGACTTTTGAAAGCAAATGATACCTTTGTGTAAGAAACCATAATTTAAGTCATTGTATTAATCTTCTCCTCCACTTGGCTCTTTACTCAAAAACCATTGCAACCAGATCACTGACTCAGTGGGTTGAATGGATCAGTCTGATTTGCAAATGACTCTTTCAGAGGTGCGTTTCCCAAATGCATCATTAACCAACTATGGTTGTAAGTTCCATTGTTTCCAACATAGTTCAATGATTAGGTGTTTCTCGAAATTATAGTTCCAATAAACATTCACAAACAGCAACACAAAGTTGTGTGTTTGGAACTAGAGCTCTCCACTTGGTTAGAAGCAAAGTTTCTTGTGAGTTTGCGTTGTCAACATCATTTGACTTCGCTGAGACTTCTATATCTTTCATTCCATATGTACTGTATTTTTCATTCTATATCTTTCATTATGTCTAGATTTGTTACACGTTTACACACACTTAAGAAAATGTCTCATTCTTGGGTTTTTGCAGAAAGCGCCATTCTGAAATGTTTTGTAAACATGAACACTGTTTTCCTTACACCATTCAAGGGATTAAGAGAAAGCGGTTTAACAGACCTAGGTTTCTTGGTATTGTTGGTTTCAGGAAACAGTGACTAGCTAGTTGATTTCTCCAACGATGCATCGTACTATTGTGGTTAAGCAGTGAGTTACAGCAGTTTTGTCAATCAGATAAACCAATTTAACAAAAGATCTGACTCAAAAGAATGTTTTGTTTTTTAATCATACATTGCTACTACTCTCAGGAACGCACCAAGGAGAGCTAAGGCGGAGGAAAAGATCTGTTCCTTCTATGAAGTTATTGTATACATTGATGATACATTTATGTTTTTTATTTTTTGCATCCTTTTTTAGGCTTGAAAGCTGCATTCCAAATTGTTGTAATAGCATGGAAAAGACACACCAGGACATTCTTCAAAAACTCTTCATTTGTGGTTCCACGGTGAAAAGAAAGTAATTTGAGTTAGAACAACATGAGGGTGAGTAAATGATGACAGAATTGTCATTTTTGAGTGAACTATTCCTTTAATGATGTGTTTGTCTTTTGTTTTTTAGAGGAATATATTAAATAACCGTGACTGTTTCTGAAATTGCCGGGGCCTGACATCTTGAGGAACACCGCAGTGGTAAACAGGGAAAGGTTGCAGTCCCGTTCCTCAACCTCGCTCTGACATATTTAGGCCTTCGTAATGTTCCCTGTTTTGCTCTGATTACCTCTCGTGTCTGCTGCTGCCCTGTCTTCTTAATGTCTCTGGGCAGGCAGATGATCTAAGATGGCAGAGGGGATTTTCAATTATACTCTATTCTCATTTCTGTGTTTTTCTCAACCTCACAACGCAATCTGAAGTTGGAGTCTAACCATGTGCATTCCATCTGAAAGTGGAAAGGTGCTCCGTGAGGGTCAGAAAGTTTGGTAACATCAATCCACAAATCTTCACTTTTTTCTGGATGATGCTCTTCTGTGGAAAGGTGAGGGTGCAGGCAAAAGTCATGCAAAGTAAAGTGGGTGCTGTGACATCCACTATGGGAGATTTCGATTGGTTCTAGAGATCTGGGAACAAAGGAGAGACTGAGGCCATTTGACAAAACATGGGGAAGATGTTTATCTTAATAACTATAAGGTTTGAGTCAAAAGTCCAACTACACAAATGCTTTTTGCATTTACCACACTGGCATACATTGATACAAGAGGAAAGTATATAATGGAAGCAAACTGGCATTTAGCACATTATGCCTCTAACAATTTCGGTTGCATAAAACATGGTTTGATATTTTTCTATACAGCATTGGATGTAATCTCATTACTTTCGCCAAAAAGTAGTGTAACACATTACATTTTAAACTTGAGTTATGACTTCAAATTAAGTTAATTACTTTAAGTATTATTACTTGGGTTACTTATATTTCTAAATTTATATGTATAATACATTAAAATGTATTATGTGTACGTCTGACTGTGTTTCTGTGAGAGCTGAACGAGTCACTAATGAGTCATTGTAAGGGACAAACCTGACAATTAATATTTGTAATATTCTGAATCATTAATAAAAAAAAAATAAAAATAAAAAAAGTGTTTTAGAAAGTAAAAGTATGTGATTACTTTTCCAATTAACTAATCAGCAAAGTAATCTGAATACAGTTTTAGATAAGTGATTAGAAATTGGTAGTTGATTATGTTTTGATTCATGAATTACTGTTCATTAATATTTAACTTAAAAATATGTTGTGGAAGGTACAGCTTTTTTTGTACTTTGATATTTTGTACTTTGATATTTCATATTTGAAATAAAATAAAATTCGAACAAACCTACCCTGAAAAATATTCACAGGAGAACACATTATTGGGTCTGACCAAAACCTAGTGAGCGACCTCCGGAGGCAGCATTTTAAGACATCGTAGGTGAGCTCCTGACGCGAATGCTGTTCCAAAAGGTAGGTTATCTTAATTATGCTGCTTCTTAAGATTTCTCGTTTAGGCCAAATTCTAAGGTAGCATCATATGTATCCTTCCCTGGGTAGGCGATCCCAGAATGCATCATGATGAGCTCGGCGGAAAAATAAATCCAAGATGGCGGAAAAAGTGAGATAAAGTGGTAAAGACGCTGGCTACCACCCCTGGAGTTCGCTAGTTCAAATCCCAGGGTGTGCTGAGTGACTCCAGCCAGGTCTCCTAAGCAACCAAATTGGCCCGGTTGCTAGGGAGGGTAGAGTCGCATGGGGTAACCTCCTCGTGATCGCTATAATGTGGTTCGTTCTCGGTGGGGCGCATGGTGAGTTGAGCGTGGTTGCCGTGGTGGATGGCGTGAAGCTTCCACACACGCTATGTCTCCGTGGCAACGCGCTCGACAAGCCACGTGATAAGATTCGCAGGTTGATGATCTCAGACGCGGAGGCAACTGGGATTCCTCCTCCGCCACCCGGACTGAGGCGAATCACTACGTGACCACGAGGACTTAAAAGCACATTGGGAATTGGGCATTCCAAATTGGGAGAAAAAGGAAAAAAAAAATAAATAAATTATACATACATCACAGTCTTTCTATATTTGACTGGGAAAGGCACATTCTCTCATTGGAATCATTTTAAAATAACCAGTATTTCAACAAACAACTGAAGCTGTTAACAGCAGTTACTTCAAAGGTTAACTTGCTCACTTGGAATGACAATTCCATGGTAATTGATGAAACTGAACATCATTTACATTGCCAAGCGTTTTATTTTTTCGATGGCCTGCTTCCATCAAGATGGTTTAAATAAGGCAGGATTAAGGGATTTTCTGATTTAGCCATGAAGTTGGCAGGCGAGACCTCGGCACAAAAAGAGGAAAGCAAAAAGAAAACAAGGTCTTTAAAAGCAAGCTTGTACTACACCTCATTTGCAGCTGTTTATTCATCTCTATCCCTGTTACAACTGTTAAAGACCTTAATATAAACTGCAAAAATAAAAAGTATGCTTTGATAAATAAGTCACTGATATGTGCATGAAATACACTGGAGGAGGTACTGTTTTCCCCCAATGTATAATGCACTACACTTCCCTGGGTGCCAAAAAAAGTAAAATGAAAAATTAGAATGCAGTTTCTGCACTGTGCTGGCTTTAAGAGACCATCAACCTTTCCTTCATCACTCTCAAACCCCCTTAACCCTTAAATGCACACCTCGTGTCTTTAGAGAATCGGGACCTCATTCCACCCCCTGTACCTCATCCATTTTTTGGAGTTGTGCCAACACCTCTTTAGTATTACTCAATCTATCTCTTATAAACAGTATAACGAAAAAAATAATTGCCAAAATTGCAAAAAAGAAAAAAAAAAGAAAAAGAAAATATAGCTGCCAGTAGCAACTAATGGGGTTCAAGCGGTTTAAGGCCTTTAAGCACATGCGTAAAAAGGTATTATGTTTTATTTAGCAAGCATGTAACCACCTAGATCATAGATGGAATAGACCATTTACAGCCAAGACAGGCAATTTACTAAGGAAATACATGGTTTTTAAATATTTTTAAAGCGCATAGCGCCACCTATGGTCCGATCTCCATAAAAGTCTGCATGCTTGTTTTGAATCATATGTCACCTAATTTCGTGATGTTCTGAGTTTTTGTTTAGGAATTATGGGCTTATTTGTACACTTGACCATGCCCATTTTCTAAATGACACTGTTATAGCTACCCTAAAGGTAAAGTAAAAAATGTAATTACTGACCTAGAGAGTCCAGAGAATTGTACTGCATTGGTTTTATTGAGGTTGAGCGAAAAACCTAGGACTAGTTCACAAAAGTAGGTTTTTTACATAATCTTAAATATTTAATGAATGATTTGATTGACAGCAGTGGTTCTTGAGGCAGAGTTGTTCAGTATGAGGAGATATAACAAATTATATGAATTATAGCTGCGTCCCAATTCAGAGGCTGCATCCTACAAAGGTCTCATTCGAAGGCCGATTGCGTCACTGTTGTGCGACAAAGGCTGTCCCAAATCGAAGGCTCCTTCAAATGCGGCCTCCAAATGTGTCCTTCGTTTCCCGTGAAATGAAGGATACAACAGATGGCTCCTTCGTGGCCTTGCCTACCCCAGAATTCAGTGCGCACCAGTGACGACATTTTTTTTTTTTTTAAGAGAAATTGCCAAAATACACTTTTAAACGTAAGTATTAGGTTTCAACTTACTCAAATATCTAATTATACAAATGTAAAAAAAAAAAAAAAAGAAATGTAAAAAAAAAACATTCAATTGGTTCAAATGTTGACATATCTTACTAAGATGCGATTATATATAATTTATACTTTTTATTACATATAGAAATGGACAATGGTGAAAATATTTAGACAGTTTGTGAACCCTGTTTTGTTTTCAGACAGTTTAATATAACTTTCAAAAAAGTCCAGTACAAATGTTACAGTCACTCGGCAGCTGTCACAGTTGTTAGGCGACAAGAACAGTCCTCTGTAGGCTAGACTGTCCCAATTAACAATGCTCAGTCTGACCTTCGTGGCCTTCGAAGGCGTGGCCTTTGAAATCTGAGTCCTTCGAAGGATGCATCCTTTGAATTGGGACACAGCCATTGTGTGTATGTGTGAAACACCAGTGATTACAGAGGCGTAAAACTCTTTAGCGCCATCCATTGGCTGATTTCTTTCAAATTTCTCACAGACCTCTAGGGCCAGGAGTCGAACAGACCTGAAAATGGCCCGCCCTTTTTGAAAGTTTTGGCACCCCTTAGCGACCGTGATTCAAAATTGCAACTTTTTTTTTTTTATAATTATTGATAATCAGACTCCTGAGTATATTTCTGCACTGGTTTGGTTCTGATCGGGCGAAAAACCTAGGACTAGTTCGCAAAAGTAGGTTTTAAACATTATCTGAAATATTTACCGATGCTTCTTGAGGCATAGTTGTTTAGAATGAGAAGAGCTATCAGGTGATATATATTACTTGTGTTTTTTCACAACACTGCATTATATACAACCATTAACACTATCGTGATAGCACTACCTAGTAGCCGATTTTTTAAAAACTTTGTACAACCCTCTCAGACCAAGAGTCAAATAGGTCCACCAAGTTTCGTTCCGATCGGTCATTGTTAACCTTGTGTAATAACTGCTGAAATTTGATTGGCCGATGCCGGCCATGTTTTTCAACATACATAAATGTCCATATAGACAATGATGGCAGCTGAGACAGAGACAATGTATGCAAATTTTGAAGTCAATAGGATTAACGATTTTATAGTTACAGCCAATTTCATGTTTTTTTGGTTTTATAGTGCCACCATGTGGAAAAACCGCGCCAACGTTTCTGGGCAACCAAAGATTGACTTCTTACATAAGCATGCCAAGTTTGGTGAAGATATCTAATTTCCTTCAAGAGTTATAGCCATTTACGTAAAATTGGCCACTCCTACTTCCGATGTTTTCGCATACCGTCGCTAGCTCGAGTCGAAAGTTCAAACTTTTTTTGATAACTTTTGATACTGAGACTCCATAGAATCGTTTGGCACTGGTTTGGTCCCGATCGGACAAAAAACCTAGGACTAGTTCGCAAAAGTAGGTTTTATGAAAAATCCAAGATGGCGGACATTTTTTATAGGCAGAAATGAAATCGGAGATATACGTTTTGTATAGAGCACCCTATTGACTGATTTGGCCGAGTTTCAAGTCTCTAGGCCTTACAGTTTGCTCTGCCCGATCAGTTTTATGGCGGAATAATAATAATAATAATAATAAAAAAAATCTTAACAATTACAATAGGGTTTCAGTGCTAAGCGCTTGAACCCCTAAAAATATATTATGGTTGAAGTACCAAAAGTGTATATAGGGTCAATAGAGACCCGAGGTATGGAAGAGTGTCTGTTTTTTTTTTTTTTTTTGCACTTCGCTCCACATAAATTTTATTTTTATGATTATTTCATATCTACTTAAGTTTACTATCACAAGTTATCTATTTCTCTGTTTATTACAAGAGAAATGAGTACTATATTCATACAAACAAATACTTCATCACATTGACTTTCTATGCAAAAAAGAATCATCAACTATGGTGACAATCAGTATTCCATATGTATGTACACATATATATTATACATGCAATTGCTTACTCAAGGTGGCACTGATGTTTCAGTGATTGAATTGATATACATTTGACAATGCTATTTGATGAAGAAACAACATTGAAGTAAACTATAGCAAGTACAACACGTGGACAGTATGATATGATTATTGTTATTTGGGTGCACTACTGAAATAATGTAAGATGTGCATCTATTTAGACTCAATTTGTGCCTGAGAAAATACATATGTGTAACGTATGTGTAGCTTATGCGAATCCTTTGTGTAGATTATGTGTTATGTGTAGCTCAATATGTGTTTGACAGCCGGTGAAAATAATAAATCCTGTTCTAGATTTATCATAGAAGACGTTTAGTCTTGTACCCTTGTCTTTTTGTCAGATTTTTGCTTCAAATCAAAGTTTGTAATGGCATGATTCACCTTGGAACTGGTTGGTTTAGTTCATGTCTTGGAACTCTTTATGAAGGATTTTCTAAAATCCCTATGGAAGAAATGAATGGGAATAATACTTTTAGAACCAGGACTGCTGATAAAGTGGGTGGGCACTGTTGTGCTCTTCTTGGAACACGATGGATGTGGTCACTATAAAATGTTGCTGTGTGGAAAAGAGCTGCGTGAACGTTCTACAAAAATTCTCCTTTTGTGTTCTAAGAAATAAACAACAGCAAATGGGTTTTGGATTGGAAATAGTGACAGTTTGGAGTACATAGTGACAGAATTTTCATTTTTAGGGAGATTTATTCCCTTACAGTAAATTAAGTTTCTTGCGCAATCTTACAAGGCCAGTTTGAATGCAGGTCGGAAAAGGTTAGAGAGCCAAGTAAGGATGGAAGCGAAAATAGACAAAAAGAATCTTGTATTTCATTCTTATATTAAGAGACTTGATTCTATTAAATGCCCCAGATACATTCATCCTGTAGTTCCCAATAAGACATGACAGCTCCTACATAACTAACAATAAATATAGAAGAGGGCAGACCCCCAGGGCAAAACAGACCCCTGACAATGACCCTTGTGCTTGATGATGAAAACATGCGAGCAATCCCTCTCTCGCTATTCTCTCTCTCCCTCAGCCGTACAGGTTTTCCCCCACACATCCCGTTCATGACTAGACTCCCTTAACAAACACACTTGCACGTTAATAATAATGTGTTTCTCTTTTACAACCTGTTAAAAGCTTCACACATACATGCAAATTTGTTTGTTAAATCCTTCAAAATGCAGTGCACAGATGAACTCAAATAACTGCATTATTCTTGGCAAATTAATTTGGTTTATTGTTGTAATCTCTTTATAAAGACAATAGGCAAAGACAAATAAAGTAACTTGTAAGTTAAAAAAAGATGAAAAATGACCAGTACATGCAGTACATTTAAGTGTACCAAGTCACTTTGCTTATGAGTTCAAGAGGGCTAAAACATTGCAGAGGACCAGTTGACATTAGACATGTGAGTCACAGGTTTTCCATTAAACAGACAGACTCTAGGTACATGCTGTCACATTGGGTTCCTGTGCGTCTTGTTCATAAACCCCCGTTTAACTCTAACAGTACGTCAATGCCCTCCACATTCACGCTGTAAATCTACAGCTTTCCGTTGGCAAAAGCCCCCTCCTGGAACTGAGGAATAAAGCTCTTGAAGTAAGCCCTGTGTGAGAGAGAAAGAAAAAGGGAAAGTAAAAGATACAGAACAATGCAACACTTGTCAAATAGAAACTTACATCAGAAATAACTCTAAAATCCTGAAGGTATGAGTTAGTTAAATGCCTTCCACTGTTAACGTCCATCTTTCATAATCTGTTATAGGGATGTGAAAAGTACTGGTACTTTAGTACCAAGTTAATACAAAAATATAAGAAATGCCAGTCTTTTTGCATTTTCAGTAGTACCGACTCAATTCGGTACCAGAAGGGGAAAATATTGGTATGCACCTATTATGGAAATTATGGTAAATCTTCAGGAAGAGATCGACAGGGCTTTTTGATTGGTTTCAAACTTGAGTTGGCCAACGAGTTTTGTTGGCTAGTCAATAAGGTGTAAACACGAGTGTGGACGAGGAGAGGGCGTGGCTGGGCCGTAACGATGGACAACCAGCGCTGAATCAGCCCAATCAGCAGGAGAGGGATAAAGAGGAGCCGGGGATGCCAGTTTGAGAGAGAGACACACACGGCTGCTGTGTGTGTGTGTTTATGTTTGTTTAAGTTAATTTATGTAAATAAAGCTTCGTTGATTGCTCAGCCGGTTCCCGCCTCCTCCTTGCCCATCCTTACCCGTTACAATGAGTTATGATTTTCTGCCTTTAAAGAGATAGTTCACCCAAAAATGAAAATTCTCACATCATCTACCCCCATGCCATCCCAAATGTGTATGACTTTCTTTTTTCTGCAGAACATAAACAAAGATTTTCGAGAATATTTCAGTTCTGTTGGTCCTCACAATGCAAGTGAATGGTGACCTTCACTCAGAAGGTCCAAAAGGGACATAAATGCAGCATAAAAGTAATCCATACGACTCCAGTGGTTTAATCCGTGTCTTCAGAAGCAATATGTGTGGGTGAGAATAAAAACAGATCAATATTATGTCTTTTTTTTTACTATAAATCTCTACCTTTGACCAGCCCCAACCAGTAGGTGGCTGAATGTGAAACTGTAGATTTACAGTAAAAAATGATTTAAATATTTATTTGTTTCTCACCCAGACTTATCATATTGCTTATGAAGATTTAACCACTGGAGTCTTATGGATTACTTTTATGCTGCCTTAATGTCTTTTTTGGACCTTCAGAGTTCTAGTCACCATTCTCCTGTATTGTATGGACCTACAGAGTTGAGATATTCTTCTAAAAAATCTTTTGTGTTCTGCAGATGAAAGAAAGTCATACGCATCTGGGAAGGCATGAGGGTATGTAAATGAGTAAGAATTTAAATTTTTGGGTGACTATCCCTTTAACACACACACGTTCTTTATTAGCAGCATTTATTAAACGGCTCCCTGGAATACTCAATTCTGATAGGTCAATTCAACCATCCATCAGTCTGATGTTTCTAAATAATGATTTCACATCTGGGGAAACAGTGATATCATTCGGGTATTGCGACTCATCTTTCCTACTTCTTAGTTCAATTTGCAATCTCTACAAGTGAGCTAATAAAATAATTTAAACTTATATCAAATAATTTTAGCAAATAGTCTTGTAATAACCAAGACAACGAGTAATCGGATGGTCTTTTTCACAAAATAAACACCAACAGTTTCATTAGAACTCCAATGCTAATCCGAGATAGAATTTCATCTGTTTCTGAGACTTTGGGATCTCTTTCTTTTTACATCGTCTCATAATTTCAATGCAAATCAATATTTCATGTCCATGTATTTGTTTATTTGGTAGTTAGTGTGTAATAACTGGGATAATGTACAGTCCGTTGGTCATTATTGCTTAATAAACCCCTTTAGGGTGTTTTAACGCTCTGTGTTGTGGTCTTGACCACCCTTATAGGGTTTATTTCGTGATAACGACCAGCTGACTGTACACTATGCCTCGCGTAACAAATAGAGTTTGAATAACGGCAGTAAAGCATGAATTACATCATTGGCCAAAACTATAGACTTTTATACTGTAGGTAATGATAGCCTAATACATTTTTGGACTTATGAAAAATAATACAATTTGAGTAGTTTTATTTTACATTTGGTTACTTTTGTATTTTTTCAATGACTTAATGTTCATGTGAAAACTATATACAGTACTGCTGTTACTACATACTACATACACTACATACTGTAACAGTTAAGGAATGGGCAAGGAAGAGGCGGGAATGTAACGGCACCAATGTAACGGGTAAAGGATGGGCAAGGAGGAGGCAGGAACCAGTAGAATAGTCAACGTAAACCTTAATGACAAACTCAACTTAAAATAACATAAAACACATAGCCGCACACACACACACACAGCGGCCACATGTGTCTCTATCTCTCCTGAACTGGCATCTCCGGCTCCCCTTTATCTCTCTCTCCCGCTGATTAGTTGACTCAGCTCCGGCCGTGCACCCTCACGGCCTGGCCACGCCCTCTTCCTCGTCACACTCCTCCCCCGCCCGATTCAGGCCAGGGCACCACCCAGACTGGCCTACTCCCCCCCCATCTCTGGAGAAGAGATGCTGCCCTTCTGGCCATTCTGCCAGCCGATGGTCCACCCCGCCTCCTGGGAACCTGGTGAGACGAGGGGAGGGAGAGGGAAAGGGCGAGCGGGAGAGACACAGAGAGAGAGGAGAGAGAAAAACTTGCTCGCTGGTCCCCGGACACGCCGTCGCTTGGTCCTCAGCCACTCCTCTGCCCTCTGGCGGATGACAGCTGCTCATCCCAGGCGGACGGCAGCGAGTCCTCCAACCCCTGGTAGATGGAATGGCTCCTCCCCTTCTTAGCGGATGGCAGCGGTTCCTCCAACTCCCGGTGGCCGGCAGAGACTCCTCCCTTGGCGGATGGCAGTGGCGAGGACTCCACGACAGCGCATCCCTCCTCCTTCCAAGGTGCTGGCACAAGTGTCACGGGTAAGGGATGGGTAAGGAGGCGGCGGGAATATAACGACACCAATGTAACGGGTAAAGGATGGGCAAGGAGGAGACAGGAACCGGTAGAACAGTCAACGTAAACTTTAATGACATAAACTCAACTTAAAATAACATAAAACACATAGAACACACACAGCGGCTGCGTGTCTCCCTCTCTCCTGAACTGGTGTCTCCGGCTCCCCTTTATCTCTCTCTCTTGCTGATTAGTTGACTCAGGACCGGCCATGCACCCTTACGGCCTGGCCATGCCCCCCTCCTCATCACACATACTTCAAGCACTGTTTACTTCATTTGTATCTTGTACTACTGCTTGTGTTTTTTATTTTATTACTGACTGTTTTCTTCAATAATTACTTGAGAAATTTTTTATTTTTTTTATTTATTTAATGGAGAAATACTTGAAATACCTTTAGTTTAATTAGTTAATTAATTTTTTTCATATTTAGCTTTTTTTTAAATGCATGAGAGTCGCATATCTGCTTTGGCTGTGGGATAAAAATTGGTATCAAGAATCATTAAATTTCAGCACTAAAATGTTGTTATTGTGACAACACTAATCTGTAATGTTTAAACAAGAGAGGAAATCAAAGCTACAACCAATCAGGTGAAATTATGGAAAAGCCCAGATAAAACTGGCTAGTAATCAGGGCATCTAGAGTTGTTGCATGATTAAAGCCAAAGAGCCAAATGACAAGTTAGCAGCGCAGAGATAAGATATGGACTGAACACAAAGAGTAGAAATTCATTATCTGTGACACTTTTCACATTCAGGACAAAGAGTTCTCTCCAGCAGTGAGGTGTGGCTGGGACAACAGTCTAAAGGTGAAAGCCACACATTCCAGCAACTGCTTTCACTCCACTCAGCTTAGCATTTCACAGGAAGTGGAAAGGAATAAGAGGAATGCATCATCACAGTAAGAAAAAAAGGTCTTTTGCTATTTTTCTGCGTGGATTCGTTATTAATTGCTAATCGTCAGAGACGGTATAAGGTGCAGCAGTCAGACTAATTGCAGAAAATAGAATGGGAGAATTTACAAGTCTTAATACAGTGGCTGTATGAATGGAAGCCACACCTTTCAGTTAAAAGAGCCAATCACGTTATTGACAGAGGCGTTTTCTCTTTTTCTTTACTCATGTAGAACACACATATGCATTAGCCAGACCAGCCTAGAGAACAAAAAACATTTTTATAACATGATTTGAGCTAAAGAAACAAAAATTATGATAACATTGGTATCAGATTTAATCTATGATTTGACATGTTAATGAAAAAAATCTTGACAAACAGTTTTGGAGAGGTTCGTCTTTCCCGATTCAAGTAGACTGAAGCTGTAATGTACTTGTGTGCCTGTGGACATTAGTCAGAGTAACAGGACTGAAAACAAGGCTGTGAGGGATAGAAGTGCAGTCTGTTCAATGGGTTGAACTGTTGTTTAAATTACATTGAAAATACATCTTAAAAAAAAAATAAAAATAATAATTATAAGTAAAAAAACAAAACAAAAAAAACAATAAACAAACAAACAAACTCTACAATAGAGCACAATAGTCGGGTTCCAGAAGTAAAAATTCCATTAATTTTCTCCATAGGTGAATTAATTTTTATCTAAAACTTATAAACTTTACTCTGTGGTTTTTTACCAATGGTATATGCCTCTGTTGAAGCCATCAGTCCATGTAATTTCAACCGAATTGTTTTAGAAATCATGTTTAATAATGAAATTGTTGGTGAGGAACTACACTATCCATGATTGTGAAGAGAAACACTTCACCAATCAGAGAATTGCAGCCAACAATGTGTGTCAAACAAGCTCTGCAGCAACCGCCCACTCCCATGATGTAATGTGAATGACAATCGAGTTGGCCTTCCTACACTCTCAAGCTACATACATATTGGCAAATATTCAATTCTGAAAATTTTACAATAAAATTAATATATATTGTTTCTATACTTATAAGCAACAACTTTAAATCAATAGTTTTATATTTCTTCATTGAATTATGTCATTCGTAATGCTTCATGCCATGTAGTTCATTTCCTCATTAAGTACACAGTCTTGTACCTTTTTATCCATTTTCCCCCCTTTTTTTGCTTCAAATCAAAGTTTGTAATGTTGTGATTCACCTCAGAGTTGGTTGATTTGGTTCATGGCTTCATAAAATGCTTCTGTGAAGGATTTTATAAAATCCCTATGGAAAAAATGAATGTGAAAAATACTTTGGGAACCAAGATGGCTGTAAAAGTGGGTGGACTATTGTGCTCAAAAGTTTGCATACCCTGGCAGATATTGTGAAATTTTGGCATTGATTTTGAAAATATGACTGATCATGCAAAAATGTCTTTTATTTAAGGGTAATGATCATATGAAGCCATTTATCATCACATAGTTGTTTGGCTCCTTTTTAAATAATAATGATAACAGAAATCACCCAAATGGCCCTGATCAAAAGTTTACATACCCTTGAATGTTTGGCCTTGTTACAGACACAAGGTGACACACACAGGTTTAAATGGCAATTAAAGGTTAATTTCCCACACCTGTGGCTTTTAAAATTGCAATTAGTGTCTGTGTATAAATAGTCAATGAGTTTATTAGCTCTCATGTGGATGCACTGAGCAGGATAGATAGTGAGCCATGGGGAGCAGAAAAGAACTGTCAAAAGACCTGCGTAACAAGGTAATGGAACTTTATAAAGATGGAAAAGGATATAAAAATATATCCAAAGCCTTGAAAATGCCAGTCAGTACTGTTCAATCACTTATTAAGAAGTGGAAAATTCGGGGATCTCTTGATACCAAGCCAAGGTCAGGTAGACCAAGAAAGATTTCAGCCACAACTGCCAGAAGAATTGTTCGGGATACAAAGAAAAACCCACAGGTAACCTCAGGAGAAATACAGGCTGCTCTGGAAAAAGACGGTGTGGTTGTTTCAAGGAGCACAATACGACGAAACTTGAACAAAAATGAGCTGCATGGTTGAGTTGCCAATGCCACTAAAAAGCCCGGTTACAATATGCCCGACAACACCTTGACACGCCTCAATGCTTCTGGCACACTGTTATTTGGAGTGACAAGACCAAAATAAAGCTTTATGGTCACAACCATAAGTGATATGTTTGGAGAGGGGTCAACAAGGCCTATAGTGAAAAGAATACCATCCCCACTGTGAAGCATGGTGGTGGCTCACTGATGTTTTGGGGGTGTGTGAGCTCTAAAGGCACGGGGAATCTTGTGAAAATTGATGGCAAGATGAATGCAGCATGTTATCAGAAAATACTGGCAGACAATTTGCATTCTTCTGCACGAAAGCTGCGCATGGGACGCTCTTGGACTTTCCAGCATGACAATGACCCTAAGCACAAGGCCAAGTTGACCATCCAGTGGTTACAGCAGAAAAAGGTGAAGGTTCTGGAGTGGCCATCACAGTCTCCTGACCTTAATATCATCGAGCCACTCTGGGGAGATCTCAGACGTGCGGTTCATGCAAGACGACCAAAGACTTTGCATGACCTGGAGGCATTTTGCCAAGACGAATGGGCAGCTATACCACCTGCAAGAATTTGGGGCCTCATAGACAACTATTACAAAAGACTGCATGCTGTCATTGATGCTAAAGGGGGCAATACACAGTATTAAGAACTAAGGGTATGCAGACTTTTGAACAGGGTCATTTCATTTTTTCATTGTTGCCATGTTTTGTTTTATGATTGTGCCATTCTGTTATAACCTACAGTTGAATATGTATCCCATAAGAAATAAAAGAAATGTGTTTTGCCTTCTCACTCATGTTTTCTTTAAAAATAGTACATATATTACTAATACTCCAAGGGTATGCAAACTTTTGAGCACAACTGTATATCTGAAAGTTAAGTGTGATCTAGGACCTTTATACAGTGCATGCCATTATACAGACTGTAAGTCTAGCCCTCAAAGTCTTGTTTTCATTTGTGTTAAATTCACTATGACATCTACCCTGACTAAGGTCTATTGTCTACATGGAAAATAGCTTGCCTTAAAGTGGCTTGCCTTAAAAGGACATTGTAAATGTTTGATAATTGGTTCTTACTTGGCTCGTTTGGCCATCTCGTTGCCATCCCAGCGTGGACTGTAGGGGTAAGACTTCTGCACCTGAGAGTACAGCTGCCCGCTACTGGTGAAGTGATAGATAGACTGAAATGTGAGGGTGGGCTGATCTCGGGGGAAGTACAAAGGCAGGTCCACTACAGGAAGACAGTGAGAGTGAACAGAACAACAAGAAACAGTGATGAATGTGGTACACGATAGACAGGGATAAGAATTCATATTATCATAATGTATATGTTGACAACACCGGTGTATACAAGCATTATCTCTGTGTGTATCTCACCATGGACCAGGAAGCAGAAGTCTTTCCACATAAGCAAAAGGGTGAGTTTGGTAAACCCAACAGCATCATACTCTACCACCCCCCTGTACAGACACAACAGAGAAACGGTGAAACTACATGACATAAAGTTTGCACACTTTAATGTGCATCAGAAACATACATACCAAGTGACATTTATATTAGAGAAAGAGCACAAGCACACTTTTCAAGCAAAACGTTTCACAAAAATACGCTTTAAATGATAAAAACACAGAAAACAAAAAGTATTTGGGCACTTCCTAGTTGACAAATGTTAGTGGAACGTGACCATAGTTAATGGATGAACTACACCTGTGGTTACTCTGCTAGGGCACCTGTGTAAACTTAAGGGAACTGACTTCATACATCCACAAAAAATCCTGTTGGTACTAGCTTGTTAAAATTAACAGCAAAAAAAGTTCTTGCAGATACCACTTTGATTTTATATTTTGTTTTGTACTGCAATTGAATACATTTGTTAAGAGTGAGTTACGTGTCGAAATACTTTTTTGGTCACTTAATATACTTTAAACAGAACTAAATAAAAAAAAAAAAAAAAAATAAAAAAAATTAATAAAACTATGTAGGTTATTAGTGTCTTGCCCCAATAAATTCAGACAAGCAATCTTTCTATAATAGCCTTCATTAACAGCACATCATATTCTAATAAATAAATAAATCAATGTATAGTATAAGGTTACTGCATTAAGGTGTGTTAAACCGAAGACATCTTGGTGCCTTGTGTATTACCGCCCATTATGCAGCAACTGTCTGCACTTGTTTGACTAATAAGAAGCAGAATTATCCCAAGTAATTAAGAAATAAAAAGGAACTAGTGCGGGTAACTAATTTCTCATGATCACAGGGGTGTGCCACTGTGCTAAGTGGCTTTACTGGTTACCAGTCCAGGCCTGTACTTGCAGCGGCAGTTTTACACCACACCAAACATAAGACATTCATTTGATGCAACAGTGCACTTGATGAGCATTTAGAGGATCGTATCAATCAGGCCCACAAAGAATCTGACCCCACAATATTCTGCAGAAGCATCCTGAAAATTTGAATGCAGCCCTTGGCTGTTTATTTATAAATATATATATATATATATATATATATATATATATATATATATATATATATATATATATATATATATATATATATAACATTTGTCAATTGTGCTAACAACCCTGCTGGTTGAGGGACACTGATCAGCAGATTATTCTTTTGAACCATCACACTCAAATAGGCGTATAAAAAGTATAAAAGTGTTACTTAACCCATTGAATCACTCTCAGACTCAATGCTGACAACAAATGGACCACATGGGAGAGAATTGTTAAGTAAATGAAGAAAGAAAATGATTTATTTGCACAAAAGGGGACAATGGTACAAAAGTATTAGCAAGTCACTGTTATTGACTCAAAACACAGTAGCAAAAGTAACACAGAAATTCAAAAAGGATGGACTTGTGACAAGCTTCCTGAAATGTTCAGACCATCACTGTAAGCTTTTACATCATGATGAACGATTTTTGCTAACAATCGCCAAGCACCTGCCTCAGAGCTGGCAAAAGCTGTGGGAAGCCAAACTGGAGTGACTGTTTCATCTCACACAGTAAGACACAAACTACAAAGCAGTGGAATGCAGGAAGGCTCTATAAGCTGATCTCATGAGCCCAAAGTAAAAAAACATTTTTTTTTGGATCTGATGGAATCCAAAATGCATGCCGTCACACGAGGAGTACAGTGGAAAGTGCATGGTACCCACAGTGATGTACAGTGGTGGTAAAGTCCTTATATGGGGATTTATGAGTGCTGAAAGTGTGGGGGAATTGTACTTCATCAATAACCTAGTTTCCATCCACTTTTCATGCTGTTTTGTTACTGACAAAGTGAAAATGCGAGAAAAATTTGTTTTGCGAAATTTGCCGTCTTCTGCTTGATTCCATTGGCCTTTTATCAATGAAAATGGTGTGCGTGATGACGTCATGCTTAAAAATAAAAAAATATCACATAAGTTTTGGTTTAGCGCAAAAGAAATCTGCCCTTAAGCCATTTCCATACAGAAATGTGTGTCTGTATATCGCTAATTGTGTACCTTTCGCCTCCCGATGTAAAATGGGGAGAGTATTGAGACAATTCATTGAAATTAGTCAGCTTACTGTCATTTTCATTTCACAAATAAATGCAACCAGAAGAGGAGGAATTTCAATCAAAAGGGAACAGTTGCCCTTCTGATAGGACTGTAACATTGGACCTGATGTTGCGCCTATCGCAGGTTGTCACCGGTTCTGACCCGAAAGCGAATTGTCATGGCCCTGTTCAAGCTGGCAACCTGCACCAAGTAGTGGGGAAATTTTCGGTCTTAGTATAAGGACCATCCATCGATGTGTATATGCTGTGTGCACAGCTATTAAAGAAAAATGCATGCGGTGTAATATCAGGGTTTACATATATGATACATTCCTGATATTAAATAGGCTATTTTGAATAATCATCTAATCTAAAACATTGCCATCACAACTGCATTATGTCCCACATATTTGTCCAGCAACTTTTAACAACCAACTAAACTTGATTGTCATCTAAAATTAATTTTAGCATCATAATGCAATTTATATTTTCAAAAGAAGCTCAGCAAACGCGATCCGAGGTAAAGAGGGTTACATTTAAAAATTTTAAACATTTTAAAATGTTCAAAAGCTAGTTTTCTGAAAGTGAACTCAGCATTGGACAAATAGTTCTGATAGTTTATAGTCTTAAAAAAAGTGTAGAACATTCTGAGAATGTCATTCTGCCGACTTTTTTCATCTACAGAACAGGGTAAGGCTAATTTAAGCTTTTGTAAAGGCAATTATATAGGCCTAACAATATTATTTTTTCATTTGGTAATTTATTTTTTTAATTTAATGCTTTTTTCCGTTCCATTAACATTTTTTCTTTGTTGCTCTATGGACACTGATTTATATTCATCGTTTTACATCATAACTCATTTTTAGGATGCTGTGTCAAGTTAAATGTAATTCAAAACTTTGAAAAATGCATCTAGAGACCCCTGCATTCAGTTTGGCTCTGCCCAAATGTATCTGAATGCAAAAACGCATGCTGCTGTTTGAGGTTCCTCATTTTGTGCCGCCTGCTCTTGGTAAGTGTGCCTGTAGAGCAAGAGTTGCGCTGACTGCCCCACTGCTGACTGCTACTTGCAAAAACATGAGAGTGGTGCTTCAAGCTTCAATTGATCAGATGGTAGGAAAATTCCTTACTAATGAATTTATGGATGTTTGGGGGCATGATTAACTGTCAATAATGTAGGGCTTTACTGGTTGTTTAGATCAGTGTTACTATCAGAAATAATTAATAATTATTTATTTAGTTTTTAATTAATATTTAAATTAATTAATTGAATCTAACTCATTAAAACCTCATATGGGGCTCCAGTAAATGTAGTGCGCTACGTTTAGGAGCAAGTTTGGTTATTAGCAATAATTAATAATTATCAAAGATAATTATTAATTATTAAAATCAAAAGAACATTGACGAGAATCAATGTTAGCTTTTTCTAATCCTTTAAATCAACAATTATCAAAGATAATCGTTAATTGTTAACATCGATGAAACATTAATTAAAATTAACACTAGCTTATTGATCATTCATATTCAACAATCATCAAAGATAATGATCAATTATCAAAAATCAATAGAATATTAATAAGGATTAACACTGACAGGGCACCACCCTGGAATCAGGGACTAATAACCAGACAGTATAACAGTCTCAATATTAGATTGTTTTCTTAGGAAAATCGACATCCGAAGAATATCGATTTTCGGGAAAAAAACAATGAATGAAGGCTTGAATCCGAGCACTGACATCCCGTCAGCATGACACAGGTGTATGCAAAACAAACCAAAACACTTCTCTTTGTAATATAACAAAGTTTATTTATGCAGTAATATCAATTAATAATTAATACAATGCAGTCAATAAACTTCCGACTTACAACTACAAACTAAACAGTGATATGATTAGATTTGGAAAACAAAATAATCCTATAACACATGAGGGTGTGTGTGTGTGTAATGAGGGACGCACACAAAATGGCGGACGTGACTCTCGTGGAGAGTATGTCACGTGAGACTTCCGGCAAGAGAATATGGCTGCGAATGTGGGCGGAGAGAAACCAGTCAATGGTAGCTTAGGGACAAAGCTGATCTTTATCACGAAGCTATCTACTAGCCAAAAATGTGTGCGAGAATGTTTGTGAGGGGTCGCGTGCGTGTGTGTGTGTGTGTGTGTGATAGTACGAGAGAGAGAGAGAGAATTAAGTGACGGCCCCAAAGCCGATTTCGTGATCGTGGGAGAGAAAGCAGCTGTTAGTTTATCACTCAGAGACGTGGTGGACGGCTCATAAACCATCCCGCGGTCTTCGATTCTTTAATGGATAAACTCAGTTTGCCGGTCTCACCCGCGATAGCGGAAATGCACAACAGTCCAATGTGGTTGGACTACAATACAGCAAATCAAATTCATGATAATTAATACCCTGAGTATTAATAATGAGCGGACATGGCGGTCCGTAAACTGTACAAGCAATAACCTTGATACACAAGTATAACACACTACAATATTCTATCTCTGCCCAGACGTAAACCTCTTACTTGAATCGCATAAGGATGCAGAATGTGTGTTCATCCGTCCTTTAACTCCGACTCGGTTCCTCGAGGCTCGGGTGATGACGGGAGGCCGTTTCCCTCTGTCGGCGGGCAGTATGGCTGCTGATTCTCAGCGGGCTGGCGGAGAAATCAGCGACGTCGACTTGATTGAAGAGGGAAGAGAACTCTTTCTCTTCACTTCTGCAGGCAAACGGATGAAGATGCGGATTGCTCGGCGGCCTCCTTTGGATCCGTTAGAGTGTTCGGTGGAACACAGAGTAATCTCAACTCGTCCAGCGAGATGGAGATTGTATGGCCACAGTTTCAAGTCAGATGTTACTTCCTTGTGCCACGAGGCTGCACCTGAGAGCAGCGATGAGCTGCATCTACACACGGCGAGCAAAGTTGCTGGAAACAAATCCCGGAAGCATTTCAGAGGTATTTCTACTCCTGATGATGTCATGGTTGAGGTGCGTTCTGTCGTGTGCCTCATCCAATAGGAGTTGAGAGTTCGATCCTTTAGTGAACAAGGCTTCATGGGATTTGTAGTCTGTTTTGGACTCCCTTTGTTTGATTTTGGCGCGATTTTTATCAGTAAAATTTATGACTTGGTATGTGGGGGCATGAGTTAGGTTTTACGATTGTGTTAGGCCTGCCTTTGTCTTCTATCTGAATACATGAGGCCCAACAATAACGTGTTATTTTTTATATAAATAATTGCACTAAATTAACCCTTTAAATCGACAAATCTTATTTTAAATCCATTCTGCAGATTTCCCTCCAAAATCAGAGCAGAAAATATGAAATTCCTTAAATTCCATCTGGGTCAAGCTCTCTTTTGGGCTAGCAGCTTTATGAAAAAGACGTCTGCCATTTAACCTGAATTCTCACTCTTTGATCAGTCTGTTTTTTCTAAGCTTAATGGTTTCAAAATCCAACCGTTGACAACACTAGAATTTTACTTAAAATGTCACAGAGATGAATTGAGCATGAACAATCTTTAGGGGTAAAAAGGACTCACATTCCAAAGTGGCTGAGAAAAGCAGCAATGTATTCTCTCCTCTTGTGATATCCTTGGATCACATACTGCACCTGAGAAAAACAGAGAAAATAAAGTGACAGTTTTGTGGTAAAGAGTGAAAGAAGATTAGAGAATGAAATGCATGGCACTGTAAGAAAAAAAACTTTATTGCACACAAGAATGGGTATCATTATCTAACGCTTTATATACTATAGAGGTCTGTTACCCAACACGGGCCAGATGGGACCAAGCAAACCATTGGGTTTTGGGCCAAGTTCATGTCAGTTTTTCAATAACTTCGGGTTTGGGTTTGTAATTAATAATAATAATAAAAAAAGATTATTATTATCATAAATATTTTGAAACTACAATATATAGGCTAGATACAGCTGTGCTCAAAAGTTTGCATACCCTGGCAGAAATTGTGACATTTTGGCATTGATTTTAAAAATATGACTGATCATGCAAAAAAAAACAACTGTCTTTTATTTAAGGATAGTGATCATATGAAGCCATTTATTATCACATAGTTTTTTGGCTCCTTTTTAAATCATAATGATAACAGAAATCACCCAAATAGCCCTGATCAAAAGTTTACATACCCTTGAATGTTTGGCCTTGTTACAGACACACAAGGTGACACACACAGGTTTAAATGGCAATTAGTGTCTGTGTATACATGATCAATGAGTTTGTTAACTCTCACGTGGATACACTGAGCAGGCTAGATTCTGAGCCATGGGGAGCAGAAAATTACTGTCAAAATACCTGTGTAACAAGGTAATGGAACTTTATAAAGATGGAAAAGGATATAAAAAGATATCCAAAGCCTTGAAAATGCCAGTCAGTACTGTTCAATCACTTATTAAGAAGTGGAAAATTCGGGGATCTCTTGATACCAAGCCAAGGTCAGGTAGACCAAGAAAGATTTCAGCCACAACTGCCAGAAGAATTGTTCAGGATACAAAGAAGAACCCACAGGTAACCTCAGGAGAAATACAGGCAGCTCTGGAAAAAGATGGTGTGGTTGTTTCAAGGAGCACAATATGATGATACTTGATACAATATGATACAAAAATGAGCTGCATGGTCGAGTTGCCAGAAAGAAGCCAATGCCACTAAAAAGCCCGGTTACAATATGCCCGACAACACCTTGACATGCCTCACAGCTTCTGGCACACTGTAATTTGGAGTGACGAGACCAAAATAGAGTTTTATGGTCACAACCATAAGCGCTAAGTTTGGAGAGGTGTCATTATTGTATTGTGCGCCTTGAAACAACCACACCGTCTTTTTCCAGAGCAGTCTGTATTTCTCCTGAGGTTACCTGTGGGTTTTTCTTTGTATACCAAACAATTCTTCTGGCAGTTGTGGCTGAAATCTTTCTTGGTCTTCCTGACCTTGGCTTGGTATCAAGAGATCCCCGAATTTTCCACTTCTTAATAAGTGATTGAACAGTACTGACTGGCATTTTCAAGGCTTTGGATATCTTTTTATATCCTTTTCCATCTTTATATATTTCCATTACCTTGTTACACAGGTCTCTTGACAGTTCTTTTCTGCTCCCCATGGCTCAGTATCTAGCCTGCTCAGTGCATCCATGTGAGAGCTAACAAACTCATTGACTATTTATACACAAACACTAATTGCAATTTAAAAAGCCACTGGTGTGGGAAATTAACCTTTAATTGCCATTTAACCCTGTGTGTGTCACCTTGTGTGTCTGTAACAAGACCAAACATTCAAGGGTATGTAAACTTTTGATCAGGGCCATTCTTTTATTTCTGTTATCATTATGATTTCAAAAGGAGCCAAACAACTATGTGATAATAAATGGCTTCATATGATCACTATCCTTAAATAAAAGACTTTTGATCAGTCATTTTCAAAATCAATGCAAAAATTTCACAATATCTGCCAGGGTATGCAAACTTTTGAGCAAAACTGTATAATGGGATTTGCATTGTGTTTAGTGGTTGATCGATATGGGACTTTTAATGGCAGATGCCAACATCTAGAGTGCAGAATGACCACTTCTGTTATTCTGCCAATTGGATCAATGTCAATAATCTTAAAACAGCTAAATATCCACCAATTAATTGTACTGGCTGATATATAATTAATTGTGTCATGTGCGCTAATCAGTAGGCCACAGCTCCGACAGTGTTGTCTTATGACAGGAATAACTGTTCAGCGTGAAAAATATTGAATCACTACTAGACTAAACAATAAATTGTATTTTAAAATCACTTCCACATAATTCTTTCTGTGTGAAAGTGTGATGATATATGGTGAATAAAGGTTGATTAAAAAGCTTTTGCTATAAGCCCTGTTTATGAGATGTGGCATCCAGAGAGCTTGCCTTTGTTTTCCTGCAAAGCTGCAGAATTTGCTTGTGGCAGTTAGAGTAATCTGTGCAGCTCTGTCCTCCACTGAATGCAGGTGAGAGATCCTCAGGCCCTGAACTGCTGCATGAAGGTGACCTACACTAACTGACCTCTTAGATGTACATAATCACTGAGCTTGAAAGCACAAAATGAGAGCATGTTCTGACTGACTGCAGTTCTCCACCTGGATGGATGAACAAGAGAGCTAAAATGATAAACTGCCCATTTTGGGGATTTTTATTGACAGAACAGTAGAAATGTGACCAGCCTGAGCCTCAGATGGCCCCAAGTCTCTTCACTGAATGCGCACGATCTTACACTGTTTATGCTTACTAAGCCGACAACGTGTGTGGTCATGTAAAGGCCTTAAATGGCTTTCCTTTAACGGGGTGAGGTCATAAATGGTTTAGGCATAAACTGATCAGTAGATTTTTACCAATAACCTCAGTTTCGTGTTACATGTAAACACTTTTACCGGTGTTTTTACCGACTTATGGTATGTGCGCAACATGTGCTGTGTGCATAACAGCGTAACTCTTTTGTTTTGACGTCACAAGTAGATAATTTTTGGAAGTTATCAGCACATTGTTGTGTATGTAAACATGCTCAATGGCAGTCTGATGCATAATGTACAAAAAAGGCTAGGGCTTTCTCATTCAGGCAAGCTCTTTATATGACTTCAGGAAGGGAAAACAGGTTTTTACCAGCTTTACCAGTTAACAATGAGCACATCTGAGAAAGAACAAATCAAGATTTTCCAAAGTTTGCCAGGTTAGTGGGATCAAATCTTTGAAAGATATTCATAGTTTTGTTTGAGGCATTTTGAAGCAAGTAAACTAGATATTCACAAGTAGAATGTATATTCTGAAGTTATGTCTGTGAAACAATCTGTACATATTACTTTTGGATCACAAAGTCTGATCACAAAGTCTACACACATTTGCAGTGATTTTTTCAGTGTTTTCTGTATTGCCATCTGCGGACTAATTTGTGCATATATTTGAATAAGATTTCTCCATGTCTGTCTATTATTGTGGTATCAACTATTTAAGATAAACCCACCCCTAAATGGCATGTAAAAGCAAAACTTTGGATGGTTGTTTTACATCTTGGTAAGATGGATTCTTTTTGTATAATTAGGTAGTTATTGACCAGAATAAGCTGGAAAGTGGATCAGACTTTATGCCAGTAGTCTAAAGTCTGGCTAGACGAGAAAACTATTTGGGGAGAAAGAGAGGGGAATGGCATCTCTCACATATACAGCAATGCTCAAAATGTCTATCAGCACATGTTTTTTTAATGTTTGAATTTCTGCATTTCTTTGAAACAGAATGGTGTAAATAACTGAAGGTTCTTTGTCTTTCAGCTCAGACCTGTTAATAGATTTAGTAGCTCAACAGGAGGTGAAAGATGTATTTCTAACAGGTGAGGTTAAGAGGAGAGCAGCTCAGCTGTGTGTGTATGATGTAAGAATCAATGATTGCAGAAAAAAAGAGAGGCTATGTTTCACGACTCAGCTCCTGATGGTCCCACATCAGACAGAAATATTCTGCCGCTCTATGCAAAGCCACACACATAAACACACACTTGCTCTTTCTAAGCTGTGTTTGTTTAGAGGAGGTGTGTCAGGAACTTTGGATCAGTGAACTCTACACCCACACAACGAGTGTGGGAGATGTTGACCGGTGAGATCACAGCTAAAAGAGTTGATCACTGAACATGCTTGATCACAACAGTCCAGAGTGCAGCATTCTGAAACAGGAAATGCCATTCAAAATGAGACAGATTCACTGACATAGATGCCAACTGTCATAACAATATAATTTTCAGGTTAGACACAAACATTATGTAGGCCATGAACAGTTCAAAGTATGAATCATTTCAAAACACCCAGATTCCTGTAACATTAACATAACCTGTAACATCTGACCCTAGGTGAGTCAAACAAATGTGATGTTGCAATACCAGATATTTAAAAAATTAGACTTCACTTCATCAGACTCTACATATTAAGGTGGGATACGAGAAATAATTTTAACATCGAAATAATGACAAATCACAGACATCAGCTTCAATCACAACAGTACGTAAATAATCTCATTCCATTTTCTCAATTTTACACAAATTGTAGTGTTCAACCATATTATTCAACCCTGATTAATACAATATTGTTTTATAGTTATAGGAAATATAAGTTTATCATTAACTATAAACAAATATTTTGTCCCAAAATATTTTGCATAATTTGGGATAAATCTGCAACCCTGTTATCTATTCTAGTGTAACTTTTTACATTTATAAATAAAACAAAAATCAGGTAACATGGCTGCAAAAATGGCAAACCTCATAAAATAAAAATAAATTACAATAGTTAATGTAATATATAGTTTGACCACCTGTTGTGAAAAAAACAAAACATTCCATCTTATGCACCAGTCGTCCTATCCAAAGCAATCTGACCTTGATGACAGTAATCAGATTTTAAATTCAACAATCGTGTCTGACTTTTGAGAAACGCACCAACCACTGTGCTACATGAACCTGAATTGCCTATTGTTAACGTACATTTATAACCATGCCTTTTTCTTAAGGGAGCAAGAATATACTGTATGCACATTTTCACCCATGTCTGGTTTCATCCAGGCTATGTTATAAGGTGACCCCAAGTAGACTAATGTGTGACCCCAGTTCAGGTGAGCGTGTCATGGGTAGCTGGTGGGCACTGGTAGGGCATGAAGTGGAAAATGAATGGCTTGATTATTCAAGCTGTCTGAGTGAATGTGAAAAGTTGGGTTGAACTAAAGAATGGAGATGTCATGGGAGAGAAATGCCTGTGACTCCACAGGCCACAGACAAACACATTTTCTCCATCTAAATTCCACATGTCTTTGCAGGCCTTTGCCCACATAGACCAGAGATGTGCATAAACCAATGTACACACAAGCATGCAATTCATTCAAACACAAGAAGAGGTGTGCCAGAATTTGCTAAGCATATGTGCATGAACTCCACAGTGCAAACTGAACTCTGAGTGCATTATTTTGTCCTACATACAATACAGTACAAGCTCACACTTCACTGATGGCACAATTTGATATATTTCAAATCAAATCAAATCAAATCACTTTTATTGTCACACAGCCATATACACAAGTGCAATGGTGTGTGAAATTCTTGGGTGCAGTTCAGATCAACATAGCAGTCATGACAGTGATGAGACATATACCAATTTACAATAACATCAAATTAACACAACACAATTTAAAGTCTAATATACACATAATTACACACAATATACAAATAATAACATACACTATAGTATACAATACACACAATATAGATACACATTATTCAATAAAAAAAAGTATATATAGTATATATAGAATGTACAATAGGTTGTATTGTACTGTATTGACATTCAGGCTGTCGGTTGATAGTAAGTTGTTAAGAGAGAATATAATATAATAATATAATTTATGATGGTCCGGTGTAAGATATAAGAGTAAGAGTAATAAAGTGCAGTGCTGATGTATTTTGATCGTGGGAGATCAAGAGTTTAAAAGTCTGATTGCTTGGGAGAAGAAGCTATCATGGAGTCGGCTGGTGCGGGTCCTGATGCTGCGATACCGCCTGCCTGATGGTAGCAGTGAGAACAGCCCATGGCTCGGGTGGCTGGAGTCTCTGATGATCCTCTGAGCTATTTTCACACACCGCCTGGTATATATGTCCTGGAGGGAGGGAAGCTCACCTCCGATGATGTGTCTGGTAGTTCGCACCACCCTTTGCAGTGCTTTGCGGTTGTGGGCTGTGCTATTGCCATACCAGGCGGAGATGCAGCCAGTCAGGATGCTCTGTACAGTGCAGGTGTAGAACCGTGTGAGGATGTGGTGGTTCATTCCAAACTTCCTCAGCCGTCTCAGGAAGAAGAGGCGCTGATGAGCCTTCTTCACAACGACTTCAGTGTGGATGGACCATGTGAGTTCCTCAGTGATGTGGACACCCTGGAACATGAAGCTGCTGACTCTCTCCACTGGTGCTCCATTGATGGTGATGGGACTGTGTTCTCTGTCTTTTCTTCTGAAGTCCACCACAACCTCCTTTGTCTTACTGACATTGAGGGAGAGGTTGTGCTCCTGACACCAGTGTGTCAGAGTGTGCACCTCCTCTCTGTAGGCTGTTTCATCATTGTCAGTGATCAGACCTACCACCGTCGTGTCATCAGCAAACTTAATGATGGCATTGGAGCTATGTGTTGCCACACAGTCATGTGTGTACAAGGAATACAAGAGTGGGCTGAGAACACAGCCCTGTGGGGCTCCAGTGTTGAGGGTCAGTGATGAGGAGATGTTGCTGCCTATTCTAACCACCTGGCGTCTGCTTGACAGGAAGTCCAGGATCCAGCTGCACAGTGAGCTGTTTAAGCTCAGAGCCTGGAGTTTCTCATCTAGCTTGGAGGGCACTATGGTGTTGAATACTGAGCTGTAGTCTACAAACAACATTCTTACATAAGTGTTCTTCTTTCCAGGTGGGAGAGAGCAGTGTGTATTGTAGATGCAATGGCATAATCAGTGGAGCAGTTGTTACGGTAAGCAAACTGCAATGGGTCTAGAGAGAGAGGCAGCACAGAGCAGATGTAATCTCTGATTAGACTCTCAAAGCATTTGCTGATGATGGGGGTCAGAGCAACAGGACGCCAGTCATTTAAGCAAGTGATTTTGGATTGCTTTGGAACAGGCACAATGGTGGATATTTTAAAGCATGTGGGGACTACAGACAAAGAGAGGGAAAGGTTGAAAATGTCCGTAAAAACACCAGCCAGCTGGTTCGCGCATGCTCTGGTGACGCGGCCCGGAATGCCATCTGGGCCCACGGCTTTGCGGATATTCACCCGTCGGAAGGATCAGGTTACATCCACTACAGCGACGGAGAGTGAACTAACCTCTGTAGCTTCAGCCGCGAGAGCTCTCTCCGCGAGGGCGGTGTTATTTCCCTCAAAACGAGCATAAAAATTATTTAGCTCATCCGGGAGAGAGGCAGTGGTGTTCATGGCGGAGTTTTTATTCCCTTTAAAGTCCATGATGATGTTAATTCCCTGCCACATGCTTCTAGAGTTGGTGGTGTTAAACTGTCCTTCAATCTTGTTCCTGTACTGGCATTTTGCTGTTCTGATATAAGGGCATAACTGGCTTGTTTATGCTCCTCCGCGTTCCCGGAATTAAAAGCGGAGGTCCGCACATTAAGTGCCGTGCGAACATCGCTATTTATCAATGGCTTCTGGTTTGGATAGATCCGTATTGTTCTGGTCGGAACCACGTCCTCTACGCACTTTCTGATGTAACACATTACCCTATCAGCGTAAAGCTCGATGTAGTCATCAGAGGCGGACCGGAACATCTCCCAGTCCGTGTGATCAAAACAGTCCTGTAGCGTAGAGTCTGATTGGTCTGACCAGCACTGGATCGTTCTGAGGGTGGGTGCTTCCTGTTTCAGTTTCTGCCTGTAAGCGGGCAGAAGCAGAATGGAAGAGTGGTCCGATGATGGGCGGGGGAGGGATTTGTAGCCATCCCGGAAGGGAGAGTAGCAATGGTCCAAAACCCGGTCCCCTCGTGTGTTGAAACTAATGTGCTGGTGGTATTTTGGTGCGACTGATTTGAAACTGTCCCCGGTCATAATGAACGCGGCCTCAGGGTGCACGGTTTCCTGCTCACTTATACTCCAATACAGTTCCTTGAGTGCCCGGTCTGTGTCGGCTTGTGGTGGGATGTACACAGCAGTGATAATGACCACTGTGAATTCCCTCGGTAGCCAGAATGGTCGACACAGAAGCATGAGAAATTCCAGATCAGGAGAGCAGAAAGACTTGATAGAATGTGCGTTCCTCTGATCACACCAGGATTTGTTGATTATAAAATATACACCACCACCTCTGCTTTTACCTGAGAGGTCTTTTTCTCTGTCTGCTCGGTGAACGGAGAAACCCGCGGGTTCAATGGCTGAGTCTGGAATCTCAGCAGACATCCAAGTTTCCGTAAGGCAGATAATGCAGCAGTCCCTCGTCTCTCGTTGGAAAGAGATCCGTGCTTTCAGCTCGCAGAGCTTGTTATCCAGAGACTGAACATTTGCCAGTAGAATATTGGGTAGCAGGGGTCGATTTGCGCGGCGTCTTACTCTGATGAGAACGCCGGCTCTGTTTCCCCTTTTCCTCCTGCGTTTCTGCGTCCGGGCTGCCCAGAAAAAGGGCTCCGCTTGTGTGTTTGTAAACAGCGGGTCGGCATTGAGGAATTTGAAGTCCGGTTTACGTTGTGAAATTGCTGAACCAATGTCCAAAAGTGTTTGTCTGTCGTAGACAATAAGGCAGACAACATCCAAGACAAAAAACATAAGAATTGTAAACAAAAACAAACAAAACACTACCATGTTGTGTTGGAGCTCGCAACGCAGCAGCCATACTCGGCACCATCTTGAGTCCAATCTTGAGAGCCCTAATAAAGTGTGGGCACACAAAATTGTAGCAAAGGATAATTATTTACCTTGTTTGTGAGTAACTGGCACACTTGAGGCACGTAGTCAATGAGGCAGCCTCCACTGGGGAATGCTGGGATATGCAATGCCGAAGACCCTCCAAGTGCACTAGAGAGAAAGGGAACATTAAAAAAACACTGAAGTTCATGCTCGCAAGCCAAACCTTCATAGGTAAAGCTAACTGACTTCATAGTTATTCAAAATCAGTGAATGAATGACCCTGTGTCCCAATTCACATACTATTTGTCTATATGTATACAAGGCTAACAACGTGAACAACGCATTAACATAAATTATAACTGAACCTCAATTTTGGGGTGTACTATTATTTTAACCAAAAAGTGGCACAGTGGCGCGTTTTTTTAATCTATATTATCATTTTGAAATAAAAGCATAATTTGGATTAACATTTATCATGTCAGTGTTTTGTTAGATCTCCACTGATGGATTCTTTGCTGTTGCTCACAGCATACATGTTAATATTAATGATCCATCCTTTCTGAGTGAACAATTCTTTCAAGTGGAGAGATTTTGTTAAAACTTGCATGTTAGCGTAAAAAGCATGCGACAAACGGGTCTGTGGTAATAAGACGCAATTTTATGACGTGTCGTATGTCCCAATATTGGTGTACTATCTAACTGTACACTCTTAAGTACTTAGTTTTAGTGCAGATTAGGACTGTTACAATACCAACATTTTAGTAGTCGGTACTAATACCAGAAAAATGTCACAATTCTCTATACCAATTTTGAAACCACAGCAAAAAAAGGTAATATTCTATCGAACACCCTACTTTAGTCAATTTAAGTGAAAGTGAAATAATAAATTTAAACATATTAAAACAAACTCTCAATTAAGTAAACATTTTACACATTTATTATACATTTTGTTACATGTTTAGTGTTTATGCATAATTTGCACTATTTACAATATTTCTATTGAGCTTCCTAATGCTAAAATGTTACTGTCTCTTTAAGAATTGTTCCGCAACAACTGACTATAAAGAACAGAAAGGATATTAAAACAGACATTATTCAATGAAAACTGATTGCTTGGATCACATTACATGGGAAGAGTCGAAACAAAGTTTACTCTGGTGATGTCTTTTGAGATCAAACTAATACTATTATTATTGCTTTTAGAGCTTGTTTGTACAGAGTCTTACAATATATAAAGTTTGTACTGTACTGTGCACTCTGCTTGTGCTGCTGTAATCAAGAATGCAGTTAGCCAAGCAAAAAGTTTGTTCCATTACCAAAACGTTTACATGGATTTATAGGCTATGTGCTTTTCCTTTTGCGGGAGGGCGTTTGCTTTTGAATGATGTCAGCCCATTATAACAGTGGGCGTGTCTTAAAGTACACAGAAAACTGAGTGTTTCAGATAGAGGGCCAAAGACAGGGTAGAAAAAGCTCATCTAGAACAACATTATGATTGTTTTTTGTGCAAAAAACTTTACTAACATTATAAGTAAACCTCAAGAAAGAAAATAAATATATGCATGTTATGACCCCTTTAAAGACCTTCCTTTATGCTAAATTCTTGGGCTAGTGGATTTAATCGAAAAGCCTTCAAATAATGTGTAAAAGTGAAGAATTTAGGACAGAAATATTTTACTATTGCATACTTTATAATATAATATAATATAATATAATATAATATAATATAATATAATATAATATGATGTAATAGCTATTCAGGTTGGCTGGGTACCAAAAACAACAGTGTAAATGTAAAATGGACCAAAACTAAAGTTGACCAAAAAGAGAGACAGATATGTTAAGTATTTGGAAATATTTTGATATTTAAAATATTATTTTGCATGTCATTAATGTGTTTTTAAATCCTTAAAGGAAATCACATACCTATTTTATTATATGATTCCAAGTTAAATAAGAATGAATGAATTCTTATAGTGTATTAAGCACTTATACACCTTAGAATGACAATTTGTATGACAATCGTGAAAGACCTTAAAACAGACAATTAATCGTCATAATCGTGAAAGCCCTAAAACAGACAATTATTTGTCATAATCGCAATTATTTGTTTGACAATTAACCTTCAGCCCTAGTGTGAAAATTAACACTGTTTGCTTCTAATATAAAGTGTTCCATATAAATCACTTGTGAGTTTCCATTTCGATTAAGGTGCTGCCATATGGAGTGTTCACACAGGACCCATTCTTGTATTCTGTCTGCCATATATGTATTAATTGTTTGTCAAATTGTTGGTGTACACATGCAGATGGATATCTTCAGCTTTTGTGTTGCATCAAGCACCATGAGCTTTTGTTTAAGATGACACGTCAAGCTAAAATAAGTTAATTTTTAAAAATGCATCTCGAGACCCCTACCATTTGTTCTATTCATTGCTCTCTGTACAGCTGTATTTGAACTCAAGAACGTGTCCTGTGTGAACTCCCCATTGAACGTAGGTTCCTATGTAGCTAGTAGACAGCAAGGCAGCTCACCTGTGTCCACTTGTGTTGGAAATCAGCACCATATACATTTCCCTCTGGCTTTACACATGAACGGGAACAAACAATTTTGTATTCTGCTACTTAGCAGACGAGGAGGAGAGAAAATAGGCACTATTTTAAGTGAACTCAATGGATCAATGAAAGGTGAGATGACATGAGAGGTTCATGTAAAGTGTGATGTAGACATGAGCAATAACAAGAGTATTACAGAAAAACAGAACCTCCATTTGCACCTTACATGTAGGAGGTTCGAACGCTAGATGCTTATTTTAGATCGAGGGCCCTTTTCTTTCATCAACAGCCAAAAAACAAAGCCAGAAATCTCTTGAGAGAATATCTCTTGAGAAAAGATTATACTTTGACAATAGGAAGCAATATTTCAGATATTCTGCATCTAGTCCTTCAATGAATGAAGAAAAGCCTTATAATCCTCTTTCAGATGGGTTTAGATCATCAATGCCCTTGACTGACAGAAAGATTACCTTTTGGTGAAACAGTCTTTGATAAGTGAGGAACAATGTACAAGCATGGAAATGTCATTCACGTCCATCAAGTATATTCACTGACTGTTAAAGATGTTAATGCACAGAAGGTCTATTTATTGAAAGCAGAAACAGGAAATGAAGAGGGATGCCACTCAAACACTATTCAGCTGTCAATTCTCCATCGACCTCAGTCATAACACATGTTGTTACGATGACAATAGAGCTGCATCTCCATGGAGATATGGCTTGATTTCTGATTGGTCCCTGGTTGATGAGATATAAAGCTTACACCGAGTCCACTAACCACTCAGGCACTACCTGTTTAACATGAGAACAGGTGGCTGACAATACATGACCTACACTTCAGACTTTTCACATAGAAAAATCAAAGTTTGTTGTGGTGCTTAATCGGAGCATCTGCAGGCTGTGTACAAGCAGTAGTCGAAAGTCCCACAGCACCTCAGACTACACGTAAATTTCTCTGTAGGAATAGGAGAGGCTTATGGTACAGCTAAGAGATATTTATTTAATAGCTATTAGAGGAAACTGCAAAAAAATCTTCCCGGCAATATTTTTAGGGAAGATTATTGATTTATAACCTTGAACTGAAGTCTGTATTGGCTTGCTTGAGCAGATATAACAGGCATCCACAGAAGCCAAAAAAAACTAAACCAAAATATAAAACAGGCTATGCAATACACATGACATAGTATAAATACTATGTATTTAATATCTGCACACAGGTACTTCATATCTATATTTCATGGGATGCACTGACATGGAATTTCTGGGACGATACAGATAATTCACAGTTCAATGTGGCCAATACCAATTACTGATATTTTACTTTTTGCGTTTGAACCCTTTCAACAAGAGCTGCTGGCTAATTCATTAAAAACGACTCACTTAAAACAAAATTGGTGTTGTCTAAAAGCTCGGAATCTGGACTTCACAACCTGACCAACTCTTAACTGCTGCTATTTAAGGCTTGACAGACGTAATGTGGAACAGAAGTGTAATTTTATTACAGGTGTATGCTGATTTTAATGAGAAATAAATGACATTAAATTTGTAGAAAAAGTATTGTGTCCATTTATATGAGTATTTATGGTAATCCATGTATTGTGTCCATTCATATGAGTCTTTATGGTAATCCTGATGAATCAGCAAGTTAAAATGAGAGAAAGTAACAAACTTTAAACAGATGTTATATTGAATCTAACCGAAAACTAAATGATACATTTACAACATTTAACAAACATTAAACAACAAAAACACACTATTAAAATACGATGCAAACACAACCTCTGTATAAAGTACATTGTGTAATGTTTATGCCGGTAACATGGGGTACTAACAAAACTACGAACTTGCAGATATCGAAAGAAGCGATTGCGGGGTAGATTATATTTCTCTGCTATCTTCTCAAAGAAAGGTTCCTCAAAGAAACATATAACATAACATAAATATAAGATACCTTTATTTTCCCAGTAAGTATAAGGAGATTCCAGTCTAGGCAGTGCAAATAAGTGATTGTTTTTTTATATTAGTCCAGAAAGTAAGATATTAATGCAGTTTAAAGTGTTTGCGAAATTGTGTCCATATTGTGTAGGCAAAACAACTGCATTATATAAATTAATTTTATTGATATATTATATTATATTATTTTATATCTTATATATTTACATTATTTTACATATTGTTATATATTAATTTGAAAATCCAGTGGTTTCAAGATGCCTTTTTTTATTATTATTACATTTTTTTTAACCATTTTTTAAACTGTCCTAAAAAAACAACATAACTTTCATGACAAGACACTTAAAAAATACCACAAAATGACCAAAAATATCTATCTGCATGCATCCAAACACCAAATATTAACAATAAATGTCTACAATGTCAATAAATTCAAGAAAAGTCAATAAAAGTCTATTAACAGGCTGCAAATACATATATTTTTGTAGTCTGACAGTAATTGTTTAGAAATGTATGGTTGAAGGTGGTGCAAAAGTGGTGCTCAGATGGCTGTAGTGGCAATGTTCTAAAGGGAATGAATATAGAGATGCAATTTCTCCAAGACGGATGACAGAATATTTTAGTTTTCTTGGGTGCATTTCACGTTGTTGGGCTTGCGAGAAGTTGTGGCGCCTACATTAGCTTTTTACATAACACCACAGGTCTGGAGCACCCGCAAGGAACAAACGTTCTTACGAACACCAGAGCAAAATAAACAACAGCCAGAGTGAAATGACAAGGCATGCAAATAGGCAACATAAACAGAAAAGACACAACCACAAAACTGAAAACAGACTGGAAAAGGAGAAAGAAGAAGAGTGTTCGGCGCTCCATCAAACTAAAGACAAATGTGTAGGAGTCAATCTTGCACCATCACAGTTTGAAGGAGACATGAAGTCCACTGTCAAACTCAGTAAGCACTTCATGGTTATAATAACAGAGGCTGCTGTGTGGGAGGCGAGAGTGGCGATCAGTGCAAGAGCTATATGGTGGGTAAACCTGGATGTGCAGTTTTAGAGAGACGATGAGAGAGAAAGAGATTCCTGGGAGGGTTTTATTGCGCTCTGCTCAGGCAGGCTGAGAGCGACCTCTCTCCCGCTCTTCTCTTTCAAGTCCCACTCACTCTCTCTCTGCTTCTGTGATGGGACTGTAGGGACGGCCATATGACTGCCTGGTTGCAGGGCATGCGTTTTGTGCCAGCTTGGATGAGCGATGGAGCTGGGGATTCCTCACATGTGTTGGGCTCGTTTATAGCAAAATTTCACCCAAAAATTAACATTTTGTCATAGTTTACTCACCCTCATGTTGTTCCAGATCCAAACGACTTTCCGTGGAACACAAAAGGAGAAATTTTAAGGAATGCTCCTACTGCTATTTTCTATACAATGAAAGCATACATTTAAAAATGGTAAAAAAGTAAAAAGTAGTCTATACAACTAATGCGCTGTATTCCAGTTCTTCTAAAGGTATATGACAGCTTTGTGTGAGGAAAAGGTAGACATTTAAGTAATTATTTACAGAAAATCTTTCCCTCCACCACAGCTCTCATATCTAATTTGCACTTCCACACTTTCATTAAATTTTGGTCTGTTTCTCACCTACACCCATTATATCGCTTCTGATGACATGGATTTAACCACTGGAGTCATATGGATTACTAGGGATGTCCTGATACCGATACTGGTATCAGGTCCAATACTGGGCTCACGTACTCATACTAATACTCGTAAAAAGGCTCTGATACCAAAAACCAATACCACCTGATACAGATACTGGGCTCACGTACTCATACTAATACTCGTAAAAAGGCTTTGATACCAAAAACCGCTACCATCTGATGTATAAATGTCATTGCATAAACTTACATTGCACAAATTAAATCCACGATATGTCCTAGTGTTATTATTAAACAGCAAAGGCTGCAATTTAATGAAATAAATATATAATCTGGTATTTGCAAGTACTGAAAAGGAAGTATCGGTACTCGTACTCGTTCTCCAAAAAATGGAGAATCAAAAAATTATTACTTTTAAGTTTCCTTTATGTGATTTTTGAAGCTGCAAAGGTCTGGTCACCATTCACTTGCATTTTATGGACCCAAAGAGCTGAGATATTTTTTGTATACTTTGTGTTCTGCTTTTTTTCTCCTTTTTAGCAGCTTGACAGACATCAGTCAATATACTGTATGCTTTCATAATATAGATATATCGGTATCGGCATATATTTTACCGATATGCGCCGATACGGAAAAGAAATTTCAGAACATATAATGCAGAAAACAATGCTTTAGAATTGGTGTCATAGCGTAGTTTGTCCAGCAGAGTACACTCCGACTGAGCTGAACTGATGGTGGCTCTGCAGACAGGGCTGAGTTCAGCTGTGTCATCACGGTAAGTTGTTAACTAGTTTGTGAAATACATACTGGAAACTTAAACAATCACCCCATCATTTTCCCTTTTCAATATAACTAATATAATGTTAACCTTGTCCTTGACAACCATGTCACTCATGTCTGTTTGCTGTTAGCCAGCTATAGTTTGTCAGTGCAGTCAGTAATGTAGCAGATTGAAAGGTAAATATCAGAGCATATTTTTGCAGCTCAGCAGACAACGGTGCGGTGGTGGATTGTATTTGTTGAGTGTTGATTTCACACTATGTTATTACCTAGTTGGTGAGACACAATGCTGGAAAGTAAAATAAACAACATCCGTGACAACGAGCTTATAGCTAACTAGCTAATCACGTAGCTACTTTCATTGTTGTCAGCTGAGTGGAAGCTAATGTGTAAATATATATTCACCAAACTGTTTCATTCAGGATTCATAGTTTGGTACCCCTTCAACCGAACAATTCCAGTCGTTGCATTTAAAAAATGAAATATTTAAAAGTCTGGTTTTCTACCGTTGAAGTTATATATATATATATATATATATATATATCTCAAGCATTTTGCCTCCTCTCCTTTTGTGTTCTATGGGGAAAAAAAGTTATACAAGTCTGGAACAGCACAAGGGTGAGTAAAAATTTATAGAATTTTCATTTTGGGTGAACTAACCCTTAAAAGCCTCATGAGACAGATTGTGTTGAAGTTTGGGCTGAAGAACCCAATCGTGAACGCCAAACGGTAAGAGCTGCCGGCACAGGAAATGTGCGTACACACATTTACATCACCATCAAGCCCAATACAAATGCAAGTCATATCAAGTGCAAGTCTGAAAAACATTCGCCCACACACAAAAAAATATTGAAAATCTGTTTGTGTGCAGTTGTTATTGGGCATAACATTGAGATTATACATCGAAAGTGGGCTTCAAAAACAGTGTGCTGTTGTTCTAGCATTCATTATCATATTTCAGCTACATCCTCAGGTGGCTTGTTTCCACATTCCAGACGTTGCTTTATCCCCCTGGCTTTACCTTTGTTAAAAAAACACCCACAGACACACACATATACAACTGCCTGTCCGTTCTTTAATTCATCCCAGTCTGAGCTGTTGACGTGCATGCGTGGAGGCAAGGTCAGCCCTGTGTGGTCCCGTACAATCCAAACTGCAGTAACTTAACAGGGTGGAGAGAATGTAGCCGTGACAGATAGAAGCTGACATGGCTGCAGAGCAAACGAATGTGCTTGTTTCCCCTCCTCCCCTCCTGCTACACTGATTTGAGCGGATGGCACGGAGAGTGAAGGAAGACAAAAAAATCATCAGTCACCCAGAGGCAGGCATTAGGAGACTTTGCCCATTGAGATCTATCTATTGTGAAGTCACGCTGAAGTTTTCTCCATGTCGTCGAGAGTTGACCTTGTGTTCTACTTCCAGCAGTGGACTGAGGAAAATGTCAGTCAGCTAGCTATTATAGTTTATACAGTAATATTTAGTTTCAATTGCACTCGGGTTGCATATGTCAAAAAATCATACTGCCATATTTTTTTATATATCAGATTATTTTAACAAATATTTTGATTGAGATTTCGAACTGCAATACGATACTTATTTTGACTATATATCAAGACCCAAAATACAAAAATGCATAACATTTTTCAGCTAAATAAGTTCATATCCGAGTCCTCTTTAAATGAACCAAACTCAAATCTCTTTCAGTTGACCCAAAAGTGTGTGAAAAATAAACCAATCTCTTTGCATTCAAATACCTGAACTTAAAGGAAAATTCCGGGTTCAATAGAAATTAAGCTCAATCGACAGCATGCCACAAATGATATATGATAATACTGATTACCACAAAAATTTATTTTGACTTACACCTCCTTTATAAAAAATAAAATAAAATCTGGGTTCCAGTGAGGCACTTACAATGGAAGTGAATGGGGGCCAATTTTTGAACATTAAAATAAAAATTTTTCAAAAGTATAGCCACAATAAAATGTGTGCAAACATGAACATGATTTTATTTTTAGTGTGATAAAATCACTTACTAATCTTTTCTGTGTAAAGTTATAGCCAATTTTACAACTTGTAATGTCAACAAACCCTAAAACTACTGTAAAAATTACGATTTAAACAACTTTACTGCACAAATAACACATAAGTTTAACAGAGGAATGAAACTTTTATAAAACGATAAGCTTCACATTTCTGCATTTAAACCTTCCAAAAATTGACCCCATTCACTTCCATTGTAAATGCCTCACTGTAACCTCAATTTTGCTTAACTTGTAATGAACCCGGAGCATTCCTTTAAAAGTGGATTCAGATTTCTTTTAGGTCCACTTTTCACTCCCATTGTTATATTTTGAAAAGCAGACCACTTGAAAATAATAACAATTATTTATTATTAAGGAATATTATAATTTTATTGTGCAATAATAATATTTTTCTGTCTGGATTTATTCACGTTCATGCGGCAAGGAACTATCCCTTTAAGTGTAACGCTGACATGTTTAGAGAAGGGAAGACATGATTCTCAGTCTTGTATGGTGCATTTAAGAGTTGCTCTTATTCTACAAAGCTTTGATTGGTTGTAGCTAAGTACATGAAATGAATAAACCAGGAGTGGTTGAATAAAACATTCATGAACACCTTCCACTGCTTTTGCCCTGCACAACAACAAATTAATTCTGTTGTATTGCACAAACATTGAACAGGTGGGAAGAATTTAGCTTTGCACACAAAACTGTAAACAGAGTCAGTAATGTTCTGAATGTCACACCAATAACTGAAGACAAACCCTTTTATAACATCTCTCTGTGTCCTTGCGTAAACAGAATATCTTTTTAACTGCCCCATTCTCAATTCCCCAAGGATTTCAGGAAGTAAATAGCAGAAGAGGAAGTTTAATTTACTGAAGTTTGTGGTTGGACAAGGTGTGTCATGAGTCGTGTACTTGAATCTCTGAAATAACAGAACACAAACCTGGTGAGCAATTCTCATTCACAGTGCCTGTGTATTAATAAATCTCCAAGCAACATCTGACATTTTAATCTGGTTCTCATTATAAATTCAGACCGTAAGCTAGAGTGATGGATAATAATTATAACCTTACAGTGCACCATCTGGTTTAAGGTACACACAGAGATCCTTTTTGTAATTTACATGCTCCCTCTGGGGCAAATCATAAAACGACATGGTTCTCAAAACTATGTTGATGACACTCAAATTTATATAATGTATTGCTTAATATTGCCTCTCCACCTCATTCACTATCTGCATACATTCACGATCTCAGACATTGGTTGGACTCTGACTTTCCCAAACTCAACGCTGAAAAAAACGTAAATATTACTTGTTGGCCACAAAACAAATTTCCTCTGAACACAACCTTAGTTTGAACATAAATGGTGTTGCAATTCATCCATCCTCCACCGTTTGTAATGTAGGGGTGATCTTTGACCCCTCATTAACTAATTTCTCCAACTGCGGCATAACCCATCGTCTTCAACCCAAGTTGAGCAGGAAAGATGCTGAAACTGTCATTGATGCATTCATAACCACCAGGCTAGATTACGGTATTTCACATCTTTTTGGTCTTCCCATTAAAACACTCAAATAATATTAAAAAATGTGGCTGCAGGGTCCTCACACTTATCTAAAAAATCTGAGGAGTGAACCATATCACTCCCATACTGCGTCATCTTCACTGGTTACCTGTAATCTATTGCATTCAATTCAAAATTCTAACCGTAGTTTACTGTATAATGTGCTTCACGGTCTTCACTTTTCTCAAAATCACTGAGATCAAATTTGTTCTCCATTCTCTTTGGTTAATGTGAACATTAACTGAAGCTCCTGGCCCATATCTGCATGATTTTATGCATTGCACTGCCACATGATTGGCTGATTAGGTAATCACATGAATAAGCAGGTGTACAGATCTTACTAATAAAGTGCTCAGTGAGTGTATATTATTATTAAAGCTTTTGTTTTTTGTTTTTTTTACAAAGTTTAAAAAAAAAAATTATGAACTCTATGAACTCAGTATGGAAATCAGTAGTTAAAGTCCCCATGAAATGGCTTTTAGACAAGGTCTGTTAGTTTTGAGGCCATGCATATGCTAGTACACTACTAATAAATATATATATATATATATATATATATATATATATATATTTTTTTTTTTTTTTTTTACATTTACAGATTTAGCCCCGTCCCCCTAATACCACCTACCATCAACTAGCAATAGCAAGTAGCTTACAATGGTTATACCGGTCTGTGTAGTAAACTAAAAGGCTATTGACTATTTAAAGAAAAGGAAAAGCCCTTAAATTTCATCAATATACTGTTTCATTTAGAAATACTGTACATCAACACAAAAAAGACATGTGCATTCATTAAACCAATTAATTTAAATTCAGAGCTGGGAAGTAAAATGCTCACTTAGACATAATAGGGTGCATAGACTTACTGTTCAATGCTGGGAGACAAGTAGAGTTTAGGGAAAACCTGTGTGGCTTCAGCATCTTCAAAGCTAACAGACAGAAGGGCCACATCCTCTCCTGGATCAAGCGCTGTGTCCTGAGAGAGAAATTTAGGAAAAGAAAGATAAATAAGATTAGGAAGAAAATCAACATATTCATACAACACGTGAAGACATGCACAAACGCACATGTGTGTGCATGCTAGTTCTAATCAGACTAATCGGCCGATGTTTGCCATTTTGAGACTATCTGACAGCCATTCTTGCTTCGTCGGAAAGCATATTCTCTACTTCCAAATAATTGTTGGTGTTTAAGGCAAGCATTACTTGTACTACTGCTCATACTTAGGGTTAGGGATTTGAACAAACCCCTACATCTGACTATTAAACCTGGGTGCTTCACTCTTCCCGCAGCACTAGGTTTTACAATTTTCTCCTGGTGGTGAAAACTGAGACCCAAGCAAAATCTACGGACCAGAACTGAGACTAGGGTGTGGGCTCTTTTGACTTCGAACTGACTGCACTGTAGATTTTGGATTTAGGAAGTGAAAAACCTATATCTGTTGACGATTAGTGCATGCGGCCACACATATTTAGTTAGCCAGCAGAAGCACCAACCCGGCATGTGCCGAGCAGCTTCTCATCTGAGGATGGTGTTGGATTTCAGCAGAAAAAGACTACAACCAGAATTCATGCTGCATTAGCTTCAGCAGCAGTTACGGCCATGTCTACTTGTCTCCAGCTTATCGCTTCAAATGGTTCTGCAGGGACATAATACTCATCTCTTCCACTGCTTCATGTTCCTGTGCTGGACGAGCCCAGTTTTCTTAGAGCCAGACCCTGATGGAATGTCATTAGCACCACGGTGGGAATGAAGGGCACTAATCAAATGTCTTTCAGTCGGTTTGAACTCATCCATTTGTGATAATTGCTGCCTGCCGTGTAACCTCTGCTCCCATTAGAGCGAGCCGTGTGTGTTAGATATGTGACGTTGCCAGTTAGAGGGGAAGTGCGCAGGACAAGTGAACATATAACTCAGTGAGGCACATTGAGGTCTAGGGAGAAACGGCAAGCTTAGCCTTAACAGCTTGGCAGACGGTCTACATGTTGTTACATCAAAACGGTATTCTTGTCTCTAACAGAATTTAGCTGTGGATAGTCCAATTATAACTGCCTGCAGATTTCTTTGCTACATCAGGACTACAAAGAACACAGGGTTCAATAAAACTTCAGAAACTATGGAGGCATTCTATTTGATCTTACCACAATTAAACCCAATGCACTACCCATATTTTTTTATTTTCTCTCTTTTCTCCCCAGTTTGGCATGTCCAATTCCCAATGCGCTCTAGGTCCTCGTGGTGGCGTAGTGACTCGCTTCAATCTGGGTGGCAGAGGACGAATCTGTTGCCTCCGCGTCTGAGACCGTCAATCCGCGCATCTTATCATGTGGCTTGTTGAGTGCGTTACCGCGGAGACCTAGCGCATGTGGAGTCTTCATGTTATTCTCCACGGCATCCACGCGCAACTCAACACACACCCCACCGAGAGCGAGAACCACATTATAACGACCACGAGGAGGTTAACCCAACGTGACTCTACTCACCCTAGCAAACAGGCCAATTGGTTGCTTAGGAAGCCTGCCTGGAGTCACTCAGCATGCCCTGGATTCGAACTTGCGACTCCAGGTGTGGTAGTCAGCGTCTTTACTTGCTGAGCTACCCAGGCCCCACCTGCACATATTTAAATACTCATAGTTTGTTGTTTTCTGTCTTGTTGTTGTTATGTTGTGTACTTTACACAACTAATCACACACTTGGTGGATAAATAACAAGATCATTCTCCACCCCAACTGTAGCTATATCTAGAAATTCAGTTTTTCACACAAATAGTTTATTCAGGAGGTAATTCCTGACATTTGTAGATGTCAACAAAAACATAGAGGAAGGGTTTGTGGTAATTTGTGCAGAGGGAGTTGGAGGTAAGCAACTTCATTGGCTGTTGCATGACGCATCTGCACACACCTCACGACTGGTCAGCTAAATTTTGTAAAGTTTGACATTTATCGTAACGTCTGCAACTACTTAATCTGAATTGGAATGTGTCTTACAAGTTCGCACACTGGAGGAACATTAGTAATAGGCACACACTGATTAAAGACTAAAAACATGAAAGGGGGACAAGCTTCTGTCTATCATAGAGTGCAACAGTGCCTACTTTCCATCTGGGTTCCGGAAGTATTTTCCTTATTCATGTTTTCCCTAGATTTTTCATAAAATCCTTCATAAAAGAGTTGTAAGCCATGAACCAAACCAACAAGATCCGAAGAGAATCACAACATTACAATTTGTTTTGAAGCAAAAAAGTATATAAAAATCACTGTGTACTAACCGTCTTTAACGAGGGCACGAACTACGATCCCATGAAGCATTGAGAATGAAGTAATCGAATATTAAGCGAAGGAAATTTATAAAACTATTGATTTAAGGTTGTTGATAATAAGCATAGAAACAATATTGTTTACATTTATTGTGACATATTTTGATATATACAAATAAATAAGTATTTTGAGGGTGAAGGGAGACCGACTCGTTTGCGTCACAGTGCATCAGGGGAGTGGGCGGTCACTTCTGGGCTGATTTGGCAGGCTTTCTTGGCTGCAGTTCTCTGATTGGTGAAGCTTTCTCTGCTGGACCATGGGTAATGTAGTTGTTCACCAGGAATTCCGCTATCAAACACGATTGGATTTAACGGAAGCATATACCACCTGTGAACAACCTCGGAGCTCATGGTAGATCTGTATTTAAAGGTTTATAAGTTCATAATCATTGAAAATCAATTCGTCCATGGAAAAAAAAATGAATGGGATTTTTACTTCAGGAACCAGACTGTTGCACTCTATTGTGCACTAGGACATTGTAAAGCACCCAAAGTCAGCCAGTACCATCCTATGTCTAAAACTATGATGTGTCCTTGAGTAAGATATTAATGAGTTACAGTAGAAATTAATTCTCCCTGTGGGCAAGCCTACCTAAGCCAGATATATACCCTACACAAGTACTGCAGGTAGTTCAAATAATAATCCAATGGACTTCAGAGCCATTTGAAATGAATGAAGCCTTGAGGGTTGATAGTTACATTTACATTTATGCATTTGCAGACGCTTTTATCCAAAACAACTTACAGTGCCCTGATTACAGGTACAATCCCCCTGGAGCAACCTGGAGTTAAGTGCCTTGCTCAAGGACACAATGGTGGTGGCTGTGGGGATTGAACCAACAACCTTCCGCTTACCAGTTCAGTGCTTTAGTCCACTACACCACCACCACTCCAGTTAAAAGATCAGAACAGATGGACTTTACAACATCTGCAATCACTTCAACTGAAGCTCTGCCTCTGATGAAACACACCAAACTCAAACTGGAGAACATGAAGTTTGTTGTCTTCCACGCCAGCCCAGCAATGCAAGACAACTTCACCCTTCAGCTAGGCACGTCAATGATAACACCATCCAGGACAACCAGGGACCTGGTGGTATTGTTTGACGACCAGCTTGGCTTCACAGACCACATCACGAAATCAGCACAGTCATGCATATTTGCATTGAACATCTAAAGATCTAAACCATTCCTAGATATTTAAGCATAACTCCTTGTCCAGGCTTTTGTCATTTATAGTCTGCACTAGTACAGTAATCTTCTAGCAGGCCTTCTTGTATATGCACCTTCTGCAAATGATTCAGATCGCAGTCGCGCATTTGATCTTTAATAAGCCCAAGAGAGCGAACGATAAACCACTTTTTGTCTAGCTTTGCTGGCTGCCAGTTGCTGCTTGCATCAAGTTCAAGATGTTGATGTTTGCATTAAGAACAGCCACTGGATCTGCATCCTCCAACCTCCACCAACTTTTGCAGGTACATTCCCTCCAAATGCCTGTGACTGGCTGAGTGAGTGGCTCGTTGTGGCACCAACTCAAAGAAACACAAAATCACAAATGGAATGATTTTCTCAACCCTACCTGAATGGCCAATTCCCTTGCTACTATGTTTGTGACTTTCAAATTCAGCAAGAAAGTTTGAGTTTCTTATTTCAGATGACTTGGAAGTGGTTGTATGTTGATCAAGAAATTAGCCTGTCTTGGGCAAGAAGAATTGTCAATGAAAAAATGTACTCATAATTCAGTCAGCATAATTGTAGAGCTGCTATTGAAAAGCATCTATTTGATGAAGCTCTGAGGGCAAATGTGTGAATCTCTATAAAGGCAAGAGCAACAAAATGTCAAGAGGAAAGCTGATGGCTGCCCTTGTCGCCTGTCTCTTCCTGCTCTTAATCAGCCGCCATAATACGGCAGCGACCTGAGCTGGGGGGTGGATGTCTAAAGTCCCAAGGTGTTGCTTGATTTAATCAGCTTGCATCAGTACAGCGCTATGGTTTGACCCATGTGTTACCAGAGACATAATGAATTATTGCTGATGGGTATTTGTGGGATTGTTGGTTGATGGCTGCCAAAAGAAGAGGAAGCAGAAATATTCTGACCTGTTTTTGTATTAGCATGGGATAAACACTTAGATTTGAAGTTATTATACAATGTCAAGAAAGAAATTAACATTTCTTCGAAGTTCAATAAATAAGCCACGAGAGGTTGTGAGTAACAGTGATTTTACCATGGTAAAGCAGTGTTTTTAGGCATAACGTAAAGTGACGTGACAACAATATGATAAATGATGCAGATATTCAACAAATAATACATGTATTATTAAAGACTAAGTAATTTCTGCCCACTTGTCTCATTAAATGGAATAGCTAAAATTTCCAACAGGTTTCCTGAATACTTCCCCTTCTTTCCATTGGTCAGACCAACAAATAGTTCTGCTCCAAAAGCCACTGGTTAAGTTAATGATATTGTGTCAGACTGCTCGGGATGCTCAAACAAACAGCAATTACCATAGCAAGCATCACAGAGTTACAGTGTTTACATGTTCTATGTGAATTAATCTTGTCTCTACATATTAAGCTGGGATAGGAAAAATCAAATTTACACACTTCATCATTAATAACACACAAGAATTATTCCACTAATTTGATTTATTAGACTAACAATAGGCTGTTTTACACATTTTCACAAAAAATGTTGCCAACTATCAGTGTATTTTATTATAATGAAAGATGATGAACATGATATGAGAAACATGATATTTAGAAAGTATTAATGTAGCATAACAAAGTCAAAATTCTTATGCAAGGAAGCAAAATTCAAATAAGAATTCCTCTAGTGGCATTCCACTGGCATCAATTTATTTATTTATTTATTTTTTGCTCAGCCCCCTTTAGGAACACAATATAAGCACTTTCTAGTAACTTGCTTTGTTAAGAAAGCATTTGCCAAAAAAATAGAAATAAATGTAAGTTTTAAATCAATGCCTCTTTTGCTCCAGGCAAGAGATGAGACAGAGGAAAAAAGACTGGGGTGATAGGGCAGAATAGAGGTTCTTCCAAGTAAAGTCAAAGCAAAGACATTGTATCCAAAAGTCCCTTTGCAAAAAGTCTAAAACAATATAAGAATTCTCTTATAAAATAAAAGATTTTAAAATGTGCCTTTGATAGAGTAATAAATAACTCATATAAAATAGCAACAATATCAATTTCTATTGAACTTTTCACATTTAATTGCGCACATTATTAATATTATATTTATCATTATTTATAAAAACATTTCTAGGCTGTTGTTGAAGGCAATGCAGCTAAAGTCTTGTCAGTAGTTAATGCAGTAAATTTACGCCGGCTAATGTAAATGTAATGAAGTTTATGGCAACACTAGCATAACATTATAGATTTAACAGGGCTCAATGGTAAGGTTTTTACTTACAAAATAAGTCTTTTACTTATAAAAACTAGCTTTAATTTAAAATGATGACATACAGCGTAAAACATTACTGATTGGTTCGTAATTTTCAACCCATCTTACTGATGCTTCAAAGACTATCACACGTTTTTTTTGTGACAAAACCTCATCTGAATTCACCTGCTAAATAATGTTACCTTGGCGATAAATTAGCGGAATTCACAACAACATTTAATACATCACAGAAATCCATGTTTAAGCTTGCAAGGCATAAATAAAAGGCAAAAAACAAAAACAACAAAAAAAAACATTTACAAGATCTTTGAATGTAAGATTTAACCCACATTTCATGATCCATTCAGCTCCCAATGGATAAAATCAAGTCCTGCCGTACTTCTTTTCTTATTGAATTATTTCACTCAGAAATGTTACATTACGGAAGATAAAAAGAGTTGCAAATGCTAACCAGATCTTGATCGTCCCAAGTAAGGGATCAGAAACTGTTTTGTTGTATTTTTTTTTTCTTGAATTATAGTTCAAGAACTGTAGTTATACTACAGGAAAAAGCACCTGCTCATGAAGTTCATGAATACAGCTGACCACTCATGTCTCTGTGTTTTACCCATATAAGAAGAAGACATGAGCAATTCAGTCTCATCTCATCCTATGGTGGCCTGACCAAATCAGCTTCACCTCAAGTTTTGGTTTTGGACAGTTCTTGGCTTGGAGACAGCTGTCACATCTCTAAGATGTCACATCACATTGTATGGCAAGCACCCAAGGGGAGGTCACAAAAGAAAACCAAGTGGCTGCCCACGTGAGGGTCTTACCCTGGGCAGATTTGAACCCTGCGCCCTACCCCGACTCCTTGACACTGACTCACTGGTTTAAGGAGGAGGTACAGAGTGTTCAATTCTCCCTCTTTCTCTGCCCTGGAGCAAGGGTCACTCAAACAATTATTAGTCATCACTGTCCTCTTCATTAGACCTTTAAGAACCTTTAAGGAGCATGTTTTAATGATGCACCTTTAAATTAAACACATTTAGCCCAAAGCAGAGACAAATAGGCACAGTACAACTGCTCTTTATACTTTAATTAAAAAAAGCATTCTTGGAACCGAATGGATTTGTCAAATCTATGGAGAAATATAAGCATTTTGTTTAATTAATAACAAATGAAGAGATAACTGAGTGAATTCACTTTAATGCAAATAAGCAGTTTTAAATTTAATTCCAAAGGAATACATTATTAAGTGAATCCACCTTAACCCAATTAAGTCGTTTTATATTTAAAAGCATTTCCTATCTAAACGTCTGATGATCAAACCGGTTAAATCCAGTTTTTCCCACTTTGGACCTGTGCAACAGACAATGAAAATCTGACTGGGATACTCTTCAATTGATTTTTTGATAAATGTAAGGAGGCCTTTTACATTTATACCTTGAAAAGTGTTTTTTGCTTAAGAGGTCTACAAGAGATGACTACAAGATCTGAAATTTAAATCACTGTGTGTCTTTAACAGTATAAGTTAATGGTTAAAACAGTCTTGTTTGAACTTGAGTGATTTTGTCTAAATTAATATTATTTACTCCATTGCCATTTCACCATACATACTAATTGACATAAAATTCCACCACACACACAATTTTGTATTCGGTTAGATATAGAGTAAAGTGCAGTTTTAAGCCAATTTAAACTGGACGCAGCCGCTGTGCACTACAAATGTGGCTGAATTTTCGTCGATCCCAACAACCACTGGGTGTTACAATGTTGAAACAAGGCAGTCGCCTCGCAAACTGCTGCGCATAGTTAGCGACAGCGGGGAAAGCGAGATGGCTATTAGCTGACATGGATAGGTCTAACGTGCCCTTCAAGTGGACTCGGAAATATCATAATTATGAGTTCTGAGCACATGAATGACCCAGCGAAGTCGGAAATTCAAGTTGGAAACTCGGAATTCTAGATGATACCCGAGTTGCCGAGATGGGAGGAGTTGTAAACTTTCAACATGGTGGAGGAGAGTACGGTTTCTGTAGTGAATGACAGGTTTTATTAATTTTTCTAAATACAACAAATTGTTAATGCTTGCAGTTTAGATCATATTCATTTACGTATATCAGCAACCATTTGATGCATTTTGAAATTTTTACACCACAAAAATTGCTTGTATTTGACCAAAATTCCATTATCGTCAGCAAGCTAACTGAGTAATGTATTATGCTGTCATAATAAAAGTTCCTCAAATAATATGTATGAATGAACCTGGCATCATCCATGTGTCCTGTTCTTTCCGACAAAGCACTTGAACGCAACGTACTCGTAATTACCACTTCAGAAATGGGAAGTAGGATAATTCTGATAGCACGTGAAGGCAGCATAAAATCTCCATGTGTGAGATTGGCAGTCTCCTGGCATGTCACCAACAATAGTAAAAACAGGGCAAACCATTCTACATTATGGAGTGAATGACATACTGCGTTCCCCGCCTCCCAGAGGTGGTGGAAATGAGAAGCGTGTTTAATAGGCACCACCAGGCAACAGTGCTAGAGACCTGAATTTTCACTGAATAGGGACAACGTCAAGTCATCATAAGCTGTTCATGCAGCAAAGAACGGCACAGGCAATGAAACTTGGATGTGCACCAACACGTACAACACGTTCACCTTTTTTTAAGGCTCAGGTGAGAATCTTTGAGTATCGCAAGAGAGGTCGCAATTCATTTTCAATAGGAGAGAGAGAGAGCAGCACTGTTTGTCAGCCTCATTTATTCTGCCAGTAAGTCTTGCATGACTTCTTAGAAAACACCTGGAGCACACCGAGCAATAAAATAATAATAATTTCTCTTTTCGAGGCTGTCATGTATCATCGACGAATCCGAGTTGACCTAATCAAATGACATATTATCTGGCTGTGGTTAGTTTCCACAAGAACAGTCCGAAATCGCAGTTATCATAATCCTTATGCACTATGGAGCACTCACTTTATAGGGAGAAGTGAATGAGTGAAACGAGTGAGCGATGAAGAATGCAACTCTCTCAAGGTCCTGCTTAATCGTTTATTGCCATTAAAATGCATGATGCACAGCTCGGCTACAGTATACCGATAATCACGATGTAGCTCAGCCTCCAGTGTGTTATTGCATAAATATTAGAGGTGTCTGTCATAAAAAAAGAAAAAATATGTCCTGGAAAATGTGTCTTGAAAAAGTGACATCCAGAGATGTCAGACGAGGAGAGAGAGACACACAGACCTGTGTGTGTCTGTGTTTTTGTATTGAACGTAAAAGCTGATAATGTTTGTAGCAGTGAAAAGTGAGTGTGGGAATAAATGTCTACGTGTTTGTCAAGCTGGTCCCAGCTTCCTCCTCCCCATGTATTCCTTGAATCGTTACACTGGTGCCGAAACCCGGGAAGGAGGAAGGATGCGCTGCCGTGGAGTCCTCGCCACTGCCGTCCACTGGAAAGCGGAGGAGCCGCTGCCATTTGCCAGGAGGAGGAGGAGCCATTACTGTCCGCCAGGTGGCGGAGGAAATGCTGCCATCCGCCAGGAAGCGGAGGAGCCATTGCTGTCCGGCAGGGAATGGAGAACTCGCTGCTGTCCACTGGGAGGCGGAGGAACTGCTGCTGTCTGCCAGAGGACGGAGGAACGGCTGTTGTCCGCCAGGGAGTGGAGGAGTGGCTGAGGACCAGCTGACAGCGTGTCCGGGGCCGGCAAGCCTGTCTCTCTCTCTGCTCTCAATCCCCCCCCCCCCATCATGTTCCCACTCCCAGGCATGTGCGGGTCGGACCCTGACACCATCCTGGCGTGTCAACACTCCCTCTCTAGAAATGGGGGGGGGGGGGCCTAGGTCACAGCCCGAAGAGTTCCCTGGCCTGAGTTTAGCGATGGTATGTGATGAGCAGGGCGGGGCCAAGCGGCGTCTGGGCAGAGCGAGGCCGGGAAGATAAGTGGTAAATGAGTTCCACCTGTGTGCCACACCGGTCTCATGTTCCAGTAAGGGGTTGGTGGGAGTATTTAAGGACTAGAGACAGCAGCAGACGGGGAGAAAGAGACACATGGACCTGTGTGTGTTTGTGTTTATGTATTGAACGTAAAAGCAAACTATGTCTGTAACAGTGAAAAGTGTGTGTGGGAATGAATGTCAACATGTTTGTCAAGCCGGTCCCAGCTTCCACCTTCCCATGCATTCCTTGAATCGTTACAAAAATATTTATGGAACAATTTTATGTTTGTATTTTCGAACTTCCTATTCTGATCAGTATTTTCGTATTGCTGTTTTATGTTGCAGGTGAGGATGATGAAGAACAGATAGACAGAGTTTGTAATGGCAGTTATTTTGACCTGGTAAGGAGGAGCGTCTCCAGGTGACGGAAAACTTTCTTGAAATTGGATGCTTCAAAGCTATCAAAGTCCAGTCTCTGATGTCTTTATTGCTTGCTTGAAATTAAACTGATGTCATTTGTACAACCTGTTCTGAGGATCAACTTGGCATAAACAATGCTATCAAATCAAATCAAAATCACTTTTATTGTCACACAACTATATATACAAGTGCAATAATGTGTGAAATTCTTGGGTGCAGTTTCGAGCAACATAGCAGTCATGGCAGTGATGAGACATACACCAATCTACAATAAACATCAAATTTACACAACACAATTTAAAATTTAATATACACATAATTACACAACACAATATACAAATTATAACATACAATGTACATTAAACAATACACACAATATAGAATACACATTATACAATAAAATAAATTGTATATATAGTATATATAAAATGTACAGTAGGTTGCATTGTACTGTATTGACATTCAGGCTGTCGGTTGATAGTCAGTTGCCAGTGTTTTGTTAAGAGAATATAATTTATGTCAGTCCAGTGCGTGATAATAAGATTAATAAAGTACAGTGCTGATGTATATTGATCGTGAAAGATCAAGAATTAAAAAGTCTGATTACTTGGGGGAAGAAGCTGTCATGAAGTCGAATGGTGCGGGTCCTGATGCTGCAATACTGCCTGCCTGATGGTAGCAGTGAGAGCAGCCCATGGCTTGGGTGGCTGGAGTCTCTGATGATCCTCCGAGCTTTTTTCACACACCGCCTGGTGTATATGTCCTGGAGGGAGGGAAGCTCACCTCCGATGATGTGTCTGGCAATTCGCACCACCCTTTGCAGGGCTTTGCGGTCGTGGGTGGTGTTATTGCCGTACCAGGCAGTGATGCAGCCAGTCAGGATGCTCTCTACAGTGTTGGTGTAGAACTGTGTGAGGATGTGGCGGTTCATTCCAAACTTCCTCAGCCATCTCAGGAAGAAGAGGCGCTGATGAGCCTTCTTCACAACGGCCTCAGTGTGGACGGACCATGTGAGTTCATCAGTGATGTGGACACCCAGGAACTTGAAGCTGCTGACTCTCTACACTGGTGCTCCATTGATGGTGATGGGACTGTGTTCTCTATCTCTTCTCCTGAAGTCCACCACAAGCTCCTTTGTCTTTCTGATGTTGAGGGAGAGGTTGTGCTCTTGACACCAGTGTGTCAGAGTGTGTACCTCCTCTCTGTAGGCTGTTTCATCATTGTCAGTGATCAGACCTACCACCGTCGTATCATCAGCAAACTTAATGATGGCATTGGAGCTGTGTTGCCACACAGTCATGTGTGTACAGTGAATACAAGAGTGGGCTAAGAACACAGCCCTGCGGGGCTCCATTGTTGAGGGTCAGTGATAAGGAGATGTTCCTGCCCATTCTAAACACCTGGCGTCTGCTTGACAGGAAGTCCAGGATCTAGCTGCACAGCGAGCTGTTTAAGCCCAGAGCCCGGAGTTTCTCATCAAGCTTGAAGGGCACTATGGTGTTGAATGCTGAGCTGTAGTCTACAAACAGCATTCTCACATAAGTGTTCCTTTTTTCCAGGTGGGAGAGAGCAGTGTGTATAGTAGATGCAATGGCATCATCAGTGGAGCAGTTGTTGCGGTAAGCAAACTGCAATGGGTCCAGTGATGGAGGCAGCACAGAGCAGATGTAATCTCTGATTAGTCTCTCAAAGCATTTGCTGATGATGGGGGTCAGAGCAACAGGACGCCAGTCATTTAAGCAAGTGATTTTGGATTGCTTTGGAACAGGCACAATGGTGGATATTTTAAAGCATGTGGGGACTACAGACAAAGAGAGAGAAAGGTTGAAAATGTCCATAAAAACACCAGCCAGTTGGGTCGGGCACGCTGATGATGCAGCCCGGAATGCCGTCTGGACCTGCGGCTTTACGGATATTCACCCGTCGGAAGGATCGGGTTACATCCGCTACAGAGACGGAGAGTGAACTAACCTCTGTAGGTTCGACCATGAGTGCTCTCTCTGCGAGGGCGGTGTTATTTCCCTCGAACCGTGCATAAAAAGTATTTAGCTCATCCGGGAGAGAGACAGCGGTGTTCACGGCGGAGTTTTTATTCCCTTTAAAGTCCATGATGATATTAATTCCCTGCCACATGCTTCTAGAGTTGGTGGTGTTAAACTGTCCTTCAATCTTGTTCCTGTACTGGCGTTTTGCTGCTCTGTTTTGCTGCTTTTTCGGAGGGCGTAACTGGCTTGTTTATGCTCCTCCGCGTTCCGGAATTAAAAGCGGAGGTCCGCGCATTAAGTGTCGCACGAACATCGCTATTAATCCAAGGTTTCTGGTTCGGGTAGATCCGTATTGTTTTGGACGGAACAACATCCTCTACACACTTTCCGATGAAACACATTACGCTATCAGCGTAAACCTCGATGTCGTCATCAGAGGCAGACTGGAACATCTCCCAGTCTGCATGATCAAAACAGTCTTGTAGTGTAGAGTCTGACTGGTCCGACAAGCACTGGATCGTTCTGAGGGTGGGTGCTTCCTGTTTCAGTTTCTGCCTGTAAGCGGGCAGAAGTAGAATGGAAGAGTGGTTCGATTTGCCAAATGGTGGGCGGGGGAGGGATTTGTAGCCATCCCGGAAGGGAGAGTAGCAATGGTCCAAAACCCGGTCCCCTCGTGTGTTAAAACTGATGTGTTGGTGGTATTTTGGTGCAATTGATTTAAAATTGGCTTCGTTAAAGTCCCCAGTTACAATGAACATGGCCTCAGGGTGCGCGGTTTCCTGCTTGCTTATAATCCCGTACAGTTCCTTGAGTGCCCGGTCTGTGTCGGCTTGTGGCGGGATGTACACAGCTGTGATAATGACCGCTGTGAATTCCCTTGGTAGCCAGAATGGTCAACACAGAAGCATGAGAAATTCCAGATCAGGAGAGCAGAAAGACTTGATAGAATGTACATCCCTCTCATCACACCAGGATTTATTGATCATAAAACATACACCACCACCTCTGCTCTTACCTGAGAGGTCTTTCGCTCTGTCCACTTGGTACATGGAGAACCCCGCGGGTTCGATGGCTGAGTCTGGAATCTCCGCAGACATCCAAGTTTCTGTAAGGCAGATAATGCAGCAGTCCCTCGTCTCTTGTTGGAAAGAGATCCATGCTTTCAGCTCGCAGAGCTTGTTGTCCAGAGACTGGACATTTGCCAGTAGAATACTGGGTAGCGGGGGTCGATTTGCGCGACATCTTACTCTGATGAGATCGCTGGCTCTGTTTCCCCTTTTCCTTCTGTGTTTTCGTGGCCGGGCTGCCCAGACAAAGGGCTCCGCGGGCGTGTTTGTAAACAGCGGGTCAGCATTGAGGAATTTGAAGTCCGGTTTATGGTGTGTAATTGCAGAACCAATGTCTAAAAGTGTTTGTCTGTCGTAGACAATAAGGCAGACAACATCCAAGACAAAAAACATAAGAATTGTAAACAAAACAAACAAAAAACTACAATGTTGTCTCGAAGCTCGCAACGCAGCAGCCATACTCGGCGCCATCTTGAGTCCACTATCACATCTCTGTTGTGTGTTCATGAGTGCTAAGACAGTAGCGGATCCTGGCATAGGTGATACAGGCAGGCGCCTAGGGTGGCAACGCTCTCTGGGGCACAGAGCTTGCAAGATTGCGATGGGAGAAAGGTGCCTCGAATTGTGTCGCCCCGCCCCTGGCTCGCAAGATCACGATGGGAAAAAGATGTCCCAAATCGTGCCACCACGTACGCGTACTGACCCGCAAGATCGCAATGGAAGAAAGGTGCCCAAAATCGTACCACCCCACCCACACACATAGCTCACAATATCGCGATGGGAGAAAGGTACCCCAAATCGTGCCACCCTGCCCCCGAACAGAGCTCACAAGAATGCAATTGGAGAAAGGTGCCCCAAATCATGCCACTCCAGCAACGCACAGAGCTTGCAAAATTGCGATGGGAGAAAGGTGTCCCAAATCATGCCACCCCGCCTCTGCACAGCTCGCAAGATCACGATTGGGAGAAAGGTGCCCCGACAGGCTACTCAGCCTGAAATATGGTTAAGCTCTATATGGTTAGGATTATGGATGTTCATAAAGTATTCTTACAT